>NC_086446.1:173906058-174206058 GCF_028390025.1 Pseudophryne corroboree
CATGATCATTTGGCCCTTGAAGAATGTCAAAAAGAGATTAACATCTTGGGCAAGAAGTTAGAAATCTGGGAACAGAATAAAAACTTCCAGAAATGTTTTGAGGATCAGAAAAAGGAACTGGAACAGTACGAAGATACTATCATAGAGAGAAAGAGAATAAAGTTTGCAAGAGACACTAGAGACTTTGCTAACAATAAAGTGTTCAAATGGCACAAAAGTTCAGAACAACAACCTAGGAAGTCCAGAGAGGACTCGTATATTTCATCCGAAATTGACTCCTCAGGCAGTGAAGATACAGGAGACCATATACCTATAAGCACCTCCAGTCATAAAGGGGCTTTAGACCAGAGACTCTCTTTTTTAGAGGACGGCAGGACCCATCGGGGACAAACAATAAGAGGAAGACGAGACGTGGCCGCAAGAAAAACCAAAAACAGACAGAGATGGGAATCTCCTCCACCCGGGAGATATCCAACCCGAACATACAAGAAGAAATAAGGGACAGCGACCAATTTAATGTCATCAATCTCACTGAACGGATCCTCACTGAAGATCATATCAATATTCTCAGGAAGGGTCTATCTTTTTCACCCTCCAAACACTTCAACAGGTTTGCGTGGGAGAAAAACCTACGCCTTTTTGGAAGGAAACTTCTATTAAAGAAGTTTTTCTCCATGAAATCACATGACAACTTGTCCCTCCCACGATCATTGAGTCTGGGAACAAGCCAAGAAGGTGACAACACTGCCTCATTATGGTCCTCCCAAGAAAGGGAAGCTCTGGAGTCCCTGGAGGAACTGTCCAGGAATGAGTCACAATCTATGGACATTTCCATCACCTCTAGGAAAATATGTAAAAAGAGATCAACGTTCATTCCCCCTGAGACTATTAGCCCAGAAACCACGGTTTTCCTAAATCTGGTATCCCGGGAATTTGATAACATCTATAAGAAACCGGGGTACAGCAGACAAATAGGAAACCTCAATCACAAAGAAAGATCAGCCCTAGCTGAAATTAAGGAATGGGACGACACCATAATAAAACCCTCCGACAAAGGGGGCAACACAGTTCTCTGGCCTAAAGTCATGTATATGAGGGAAGCTTTAAGACAACTTAATGATACAACATGTTATCAAAAACTTATGCTCAATCCCACTCGAAACTACATGGAAATATATAACAATATGATAGGTCGTGCCTTCACAAATGGTACTATTATTAAGGAGGAGCGCGATTTCCTGCAAATGACCAATCCAAAAATTCCAACATTTTATCTACTCCCTAAGGTCCACAAGAACCTACAGGAACCACCGGGACGCCCCATAGTGTCCGGAATAGGTGGACTCTCAGAGAAAGCAAGTATTTTCCTGGATACTCACCTCAGAACACATGTCACACAGCTAGCATCATATGTCAAAGATACACCAGACGTTTTGCGTAGACTCAATGATATCCAACTAGAGGCCAAACACATTCTGGTCAGTATGGATGTAGAGTCTCTTTATACCTGCATATCCCACGATCTCGGGATGAAAGCAGTGGAATACTTCCTACACATGGAAGGGATGGGTGACTTTCAAATTTTCCTTTTGAAGTTACTGAAATTTGTACTATACAAAAATTATTTTGTTTTCGATGACCGCTACTACCTCCAGGTGAGAGGGACAGCTATGGGGGCGGCCTGTGCGCCCACATATGCCAACCTCTTCCTGGGGTGGTGGGAAAGAGAACATGTCTTTTCCGACAGGACTGACCGACACACACAGCACATTATCACCTGGCTGCGCTACATAGATGATGTGTTCATCATCTGGGATGGTTCTGAAAGTGAACTCTTGGAGTTCCTTACAGACCTAAACAATAACAATCTCAATTTAAGATTAACTATGAATCACAGCAGCCAGGAAATCTCTTTTCTTGATCTAAAAATCTATAGAGACGGGAGCAATATGCTGGCCACAGAATTATATCGAAAGGAGACTGCGACAAACAACATTCTCCATAATTCGAGTTCACACTTCCCCCCCACCATAGCTAATATACCCAAAGGGGAGTTCCTAAGACTGAAAAGGAACTGTTCGGATGAGGCAACTTACCGACATAAAAGTGAGGAGGTGACAGTCCGTCTGAAAGAACGGGGCTATAGCAATAGGTCCATCAAAAGGGCACGTAACTCCCTTTTGAAAACAGAGAGGAATTCACTTATTTTCCAAGAAAAGAAAGGGAAGGATCAAGAAGAACTGAGATTTGTGGGAGACTTTTGTCAGGAGTGGAGACAACTTAAAGAAGGCATCCAGAAACATTGGCATGTCCTGTTATCTGACCCGGATTTAGCAATTAGCCTGGGAGACAAGGTCTCGATGAGCTGGAGAAGGTCACCAAACCTGAAGGATCATTGGGTACAAAGTCATTACCAACGACACCCTGCTATCTCTTCCTCAGTAAGAGGTACATACCCATGTGGGACTTGTAAGGCCTGTGAGTACATGAGGCCAATTCAAGAGGTTACAGATAAATTCGGTAATCAACACAGGATTTTGGACTATTTCAATTGCAAAACTACGAATGTGGTGTATTGTTTACAGTGCCTGTGTGGCAAAAGATACGTGGGAATAACCACACGAATGTTCAAACAGCGGATTCTGGAACATGCAGGAACGATTCGAAATATAAATAGAGACATGCAAAATTTCCGACAAATAACGACGGTGGCCAGACATTTCCATCTCCATCGCAATGACAACACTCATCGAATGCAGGTTTTTGGTCTGGAAAAGGTGAAACTTGGAATTAGAGGGGGCGATACAATGCAGGAATTACTCAAAAAGGAGAGCCAGTGGACCTATCTATTGGGGAGTTTAGCTCCATCGGGTCTCAATGAACACATTAACTATACTGTGTTCTTATGACCATATCCATGTTTAATGGAGATATTTCCCCTAGGTTTATAAAGACAGTTCAGTGAATATTCATTGATAATACCTACAATACTATGACCGACCAACTATAAGTGCTTAGGATTATCACCACACTATAACACCACTCACCCACCTCTCATTATTCTACACATTCCAGCACATTTCAATTTAATATAATCTTTTGAGTTTAAGCACATTTTAGAAGTGTTTTTTTCACGTGTGCACCAAGGTTTGGATGTGAGGCACCCCACTTATTCACCTATTAATATAATTTGTAAAGACTCGACTACACTTAGATAGGTTCCAATTGTGCTGGTTGGTTATCACTCAGCAAATTTACACACATCATTATACTGATACTCCATTAAACACCTCTCTTACACATTCCAATCTGACATTTGACATTCACGACACCATTACAATCACTTTACACTATTTTTTACACATATGCTCCCATTTTTCCATACCTTCACCCATTTCACTTTAATTACAATTTTTATCTATTTATTCTTCACTTTTACATTTAACCTCCAGCACTAACATGCATTTGACATACATAGTATCAGGTCGGGACCTCCCTATCAGGGTTTTGTAATAAGGCGAGTACTAGGTATCCCTCCCTCTTCTTTCTTTTTTAACAATGAGTCATTTTCATCTGTATTTATCAGTTACGATAAAACCCAATATGGGTATATACCCGCACCATTGCCCCTATCATTATCATTACCACCAGTAAGAAGTCAGTAGTTTACACTGTTTACTTCCCGTATCTTTTAAATTCTGTATAACTTTCAACAATTTATTTTACTGATTTAAGTGTCTAATTACCAAATCAATACTTAATCAATTGATATTCATAACACTAATGTTATTACTTCAAACTAATCTGAACAATGGTTTATTATAATTTAATATTATCATCATTGCTATTACAATAATCTCATTTTCATTTGTATGTTCACTTCCAGTTATCTTTGTTTCTCTGATATAATAATAAAATGGTTCTGATTAGTGATTCAGTTTGGGCTCTTGCTCCGGTTTGTCGGTTAATTAGGCTTATACTAACTGCCTGAATAAAGTATGCTCACACACCTTATAAATTTTGCAACTTTGTGATGATCAAATAGTATACATAATTTAGGTAATATTACCATAGATTTTTATGTTACCTTTTTGATCTATGTATGCTGTCCCGTATGAATTATTCTACTTATTTGTGTACAGATATCTTACATCGTTAATTGACATGTTCTTAGAGCTTTGTGGAAAATGTATCACACAAGGAATAGAACAGCTGGACTTATTTATGCCATAATTGAGCTCCAAATATTCTAGAAATTTAATTGGCTAAAGATCCCTTTTTAAGGGAACCATTTGAACACCACTACAGGCTGCGAGGTGAGCAAGCCCAGGTGGTGAAACGTACGTCCCTAATTACGGCCCCATGCACGGTCTCCTCACTGCAGGAGGAGCCGTGATCAGCGGCAGCAGTGTACAGCAATCAAGCGTTTTGGATCAACTGACCGAGATTGGCAGCGGGGAAACCGTGACCAGCAGCAGCAGCAGCTCCTAACGATCGAGCGGCTGGGATCCACGGACCGCTGCCGGCAGCGGTGAGGTACAGCAAATTACGCCCCAGAGACACCGATCCGGTACTCCCCACATCCCCAGTCTTTTTCCCCCTGTTTTGTTTCACGGACGGACTTTTGGTATCCGGTGGCGCATCCGGACCCTGCAATGCTGATAGCATCAGGGCCCGCCTAACACCACATACGGGTTCTCAAGGTACCCTCTGCCTTTCTTTTCTTCATGGCACAGCCCACGATCCCACTCTCATCTGTCCTCCGCTCAAATTGATGAGGCCAGACAGCAGATGGGATTAGTGAACTGGAGTGCCTACTATCCTCCTTTTTTTCAGTCTAAATTGTCAGGTATTTTCCATGTATGGTTTTTTCCTTCAATAGGCACACACAATTTTTTTAACAATATGGCAGTCAGCAAGGTGCAACCAACATCAGAGTTACCAATCAGCCCGTGCTCATAATGATAATTATTGCTATCAGCCTTATTAATTTAGGAGCAATTTGTTTAATGAGAATTGCAGTTTAAAATCTAAAACCCGGTTTGATTAACCTAATTGGATTTATTGATCTTCCAATCTCTGCCGAGAGTACAATTGTTTAATTTTTATTTCTTTATGCCTTATTTTTCTTTTCTTTTCTTTTTCTTTTTCGTCTTTCTTCTCATTTCGGCCCCTGGCTCGGGCTCAAGTGGCGCATTTAGACCCTGCAAGGCTTGTCAGCATCAGGGCCTATCTAACACCACGACGGGGTCTTTAGCTAGTGTGCCTGTTTTTTATTTCCACGGCACAGTCGACGGTCCCACTCTCATCTTTCCTCCGCTCTTGGATGAGGTCGGACAGCAGATGGGATCATTTGACTAGAGTGTCCATCTTTTTCTTTTTCCTCTTCCCCCCTCCCCTCTTTATTTTTCTATACCAAAATACAATTATTGTCTATGAAACAGTGTATTTCCAGATTTTTCATTTCAAATGTTATTGAATGTTTATTGATTTACATGATTATGCACACAGCGACTGAAACTTGGCCCCACTACAAGGTGGCCATTTATGCATCTATCTGTTCCGTACAATTGTGATACATTTTACGCTAGGGAATTTAAATGTCATCTTTTACTTTTTAAACACAGCTATGGATAGCATTTCCGCTCCATGACAAAGGAACAGTCCTTTTGTGCATAAGCTAGATTTAGATGTGGGGAGAAGTTGATCCAATGAATTCATTCAGAACTATTCACATCGCTTGATGATCAGACGCATATAATTAGTCTGAACTAACTCGTGATATCTCAATGGTCATGAATTTTCTGACCATACAAGAGTACAAAATATCACGACTGCTGTCTACCTGAATGGTCTGGTAGATTACTATCTTTATAATTTTCACTATTTGAGCAATTACATTATTATATGATAAACCATTGTAATTGCTCTCATTTATATTTTACCACTATCCACAAAGGGATTTAATTATTGATATGTATACTATACCCCTTTCAAATTTTAGTCAAGTAAGGAAGAATAAAAGCTAAGTTTTAATATATTCAAACTCTCATTTTCTCATTTCATTCACATAGATAATTCAAAAGAGTGCTCCAAACAAAGGAATTTCTTTTCTTTTGGTGAGATGTGGGTTCTTCCACATCCACTAAATTAATGTGTATCTGGTACATAAATTCCTAGGAGCACCTCCAACGTTAAAATAACTGCCCATGGGGGTTTAATTGGTTCTTCTGTTTAGTTGGTTTTGTTATTATTTTAATTAATTATACTAAGTCTGGTGCAGGATAAATTTTGTTTTGTCTTGTTCAGTTTTGAGTTCTTTGCTCAGTTCTCTATCCTAGCACAGACACGATCATCTTTTCAGATTGCATTGGTCACTTTATGACCAAATATACCATTTGTGTTAGCTTATTTTTCTTCTCCTGACTATCCCACCATATAATATGTCTCAGTTCAAACTCCTCTCTGAATTAACATCCAAACGTAAAATAGATGATCTGGATAGTATCTTCTCTAGTTCCATCAACATTTCTGAACCAGAACCAAATTGGGAAGGGGACTTTCAGAAATTAAAAAGATTATTACAAAAACAAATCAGAACCAACTGGGATCTCACCAGTTTGGAAAATTATATCAAACACAAGATTGTGCCCAGAGGCTTACGCCCGAAAACCTTCCCGGCTTTTGAGTTGGCAACAGAAAACCTGAAACAGGATTGGGAAAGAGCCTTACTCAAATGCTCCTCAGAACTGATTGGGATCCTCATAAAGCATGATCATTTGGCCCTTGAAGAATGTCAAAAAGAGATTAACATCTTGGGCAAGAAGTTAGAAATCTGGGAACAGAATAAAAACTTCCAGAAATGTTTTGAGGATCAGAAAAAGGAACTGGAACAGTACGAAGATACTATCATAGAGAGAAAGAGAATAAAGTTTGCAAGAGACACTAGAGACTTTGCTAACAATAAAGTGTTCAAATGGCACAAAAGTTCAGAACAACAACCTAGGAAGTCCAGAGAGGACTCGTATATTTCATCCGAAATTGACTCCTCAGGCAGTGAAGATACAGGAGACCATATACCTATAAGCACCTCCAGTCATAAAGGGGCTTTAGACCAGAGACTCTCTTTTTTAGAGGACGGCAGGACCCATCGGGGACAAACAATAAGAGGAAGACGAGACGTGGCCGCAAGAAAAACCAAAAACAGACAGAGATGGGAATCTCCTCCACCCGGGAGATATCCAACCCGAACATACAAGAAGAAATAAGGGACAGCGACCAATTTAATGTCATCAATCTCACTGAACGGATCCTCACTGAAGATCATATCAATATTCTCAGGAAGGGTCTATCTTTTTCACCCTCCAAACACTTCAACAGGTTTGCGTGGGAGAAAAACCTACGCCTTTTTGGAAGGAAACTTCTATTAAAGAAGTTTTTCTCCATGAAATCACATGACAACTTGTCCCTCCCACGATCATTGAGTCTGGGAACAAGCCAAGAAGGTGACAACACTGCCTCATTATGGTCCTCCCAAGAAAGGGAAGCTCTGGAGTCCCTGGAGGAACTGTCCAGGAATGAGTCACAATCTATGGACATTTCCATCACCTCTAGGAAAATATGTAAAAAGAGATCAACGTTCATTCCCCCTGAGACTATTAGCCCAGAAACCACGGTTTTCCTAAATCTGGTATCCCGGGAATTTGATAACATCTATAAGAAACCGGGGTACAGCAGACAAATAGGAAACCTCAATCACAAAGAAAGATCAGCCCTAGCTGAAATTAAGGAATGGGACGACACCATAATAAAACCCTCCGACAAAGGGGGCAACACAGTTCTCTGGCCTAAAGTCATGTATATGAGGGAAGCTTTAAGACAACTTAATGATACAACATGTTATCAAAAACTTATGCTCAATCCCACTCGAAACTACATGGAAATATATAACAATATGATAGGTCGTGCCTTCACAAATGGTACTATTATTAAGGAGGAGCGCGATTTCCTGCAAATGACCAATCCAAAAATTCCAACATTTTATCTACTCCCTAAGGTCCACAAGAACCTACAGGAACCACCGGGACGCCCCATAGTGTCCGGAATAGGTGGACTCTCAGAGAAAGCAAGTATTTTCCTGGATACTCACCTCAGAACACATGTCACACAGCTAGCATCATATGTCAAAGATACACCAGACGTTTTGCGTAGACTCAATGATATCCAACTAGAGGCCAAACACATTCTGGTCAGTATGGATGTAGAGTCTCTTTATACCTGCATATCCCACGATCTCGGGATGAAAGCAGTGGAATACTTCCTACACATGGAAGGGATGGGTGACTTTCAAATTTTCCTTTTGAAGTTACTGAAATTTGTACTATACAAAAATTATTTTGTTTTCGATGACCGCTACTACCTCCAGGTGAGAGGGACAGCTATGGGGGCGGCCTGTGCGCCCACATATGCCAACCTCTTCCTGGGGTGGTGGGAAAGAGAACATGTCTTTTCCGACAGGACTGACCGACACACACAGCACATTATCACCTGGCTGCGCTACATAGATGATGTGTTCATCATCTGGGATGGTTCTGAAAGTGAACTCTTGGAGTTCCTTACAGACCTAAACAATAACAATCTCAATTTAAGATTAACTATGAATCACAGCAGCCAGGAAATCTCTTTTCTTGATCTAAAAATCTATAGAGACGGGAGCAATATGCTGGCCACAGAATTATATCGAAAGGAGACTGCGACAAACAACATTCTCCATAATTCGAGTTCACACTTCCCCCCCACCATAGCTAATATACCCAAAGGGGAGTTCCTAAGACTGAAAAGGAACTGTTCGGATGAGGCAACTTACCGACATAAAAGTGAGGAGGTGACAGTCCGTCTGAAAGAACGGGGCTATAGCAATAGGTCCATCAAAAGGGCACGTAACTCCCTTTTGAAAACAGAGAGGAATTCACTTATTTTCCAAGAAAAGAAAGGGAAGGATCAAGAAGAACTGAGATTTGTGGGAGACTTTTGTCAGGAGTGGAGACAACTTAAAGAAGGCATCCAGAAACATTGGCATGTCCTGTTATCTGACCCGGATTTAGCAATTAGCCTGGGAGACAAGGTCTCGATGAGCTGGAGAAGGTCACCAAACCTGAAGGATCATTGGGTACAAAGTCATTACCAACGACACCCTGCTATCTCTTCCTCAGTAAGAGGTACATACCCATGTGGGACTTGTAAGGCCTGTGAGTACATGAGGCCAATTCAAGAGGTTACAGATAAATTCGGTAATCAACACAGGATTTTGGACTATTTCAATTGCAAAACTACGAATGTGGTGTATTGTTTACAGTGCCTGTGTGGCAAAAGATACGTGGGAATAACCACACGAATGTTCAAACAGCGGATTCTGGAACATGCAGGAACGATTCGAAATATAAATAGAGACATGCAAAATTTCCGACAAATAACGACGGTGGCCAGACATTTCCATCTCCATCGCAATGACAACACTCATCGAATGCAGGTTTTTGGTCTGGAAAAGGTGAAACTTGGAATTAGAGGGGGCGATACAATGCAGGAATTACTCAAAAAGGAGAGCCAGTGGACCTATCTATTGGGGAGTTTAGCTCCATCGGGTCTCAATGAACACATTAACTATACTGTGTTCTTATGACCATATCCATGTTTAATGGAGATATTTCCCCTAGGTTTATAAAGACAGTTCAGTGAATATTCATTGATAATACCTACAATACTATGACCGACCAACTATAAGTGCTTAGGATTATCACCACACTATAACACCACTCACCCACCTCTCATTATTCTACACATTCCAGCACATTTCAATTTAATATAATCTTTTGAGTTTAAGCACATTTTAGAAGTGTTTTTTTCACGTGTGCACCAAGGTTTGGATGTGAGGCACCCCACTTATTCACCTATTAATATAATTTGTAAAGACTCGACTACACTTAGATAGGTTCCAATTGTGCTGGTTGGTTATCACTCAGCAAATTTACACACATCATTATACTGATACTCCATTAAACACCTCTCTTACACATTCCAATCTGACATTTGACATTCACGACACCATTACAATCACTTTACACTATTTTTTACACATATGCTCCCATTTTTCCATACCTTCACCCATTTCACTTTAATTACAATTTTTATCTATTTATTCTTCACTTTTACATTTAACCTCCAGCACTAACATGCATTTGACATACATAGTATCAGGTCGGGACCTCCCTATCAGGGTTTTGTAATAAGGCGAGTACTAGGTATCCCTCCCTCTTCTTTCTTTTTTAACAATGAGTCATTTTCATCTGTATTTATCAGTTACGATAAAACCCAATATGGGTATATACCCGCACCATTGCCCCTATCATTATCATTACCACCAGTAAGAAGTCAGTAGTTTACACTGTTTACTTCCCGTATCTTTTAAATTCTGTATAACTTTCAACAATTTATTTTACTGATTTAAGTGTCTAATTACCAAATCAATACTTAATCAATTGATATTCATAACACTAATGTTATTACTTCAAACTAATCTGAACAATGGTTTATTATAATTTAATATTATCATCATTGCTATTACAATAATCTCATTTTCATTTGTATGTTCACTTCCAGTTATCTTTGTTTCTCTGATATAATAATAAAATGGTTCTGATTAGTGATTCAGTTTGGGCTCTTGCTCCGGTTTGTCGGTTAATTAGGCTTATACTAACTGCCTGAATAAAGTATGCTCACACACCTTATAAATTTTGCAACTTTGTGATGATCAAATAGTATACATAATTTAGGTAATATTACCATAGATTTTTATGTTACCTTTTTGATCTATGTATGCTGTCCCGTATGAATTATTCTACTTATTTGTGTACAGATATCTTACATCGTTAATTGACATGTTCTTAGAGCTTTGTGGAAAATGTATCACACAAGGAATAGAACAGCTGGACTTATTTATGCCATAATTGAGCTCCAAATATTCTAGAAATTTAATTGGCTAAAGATCCCTTTTTAAGGGAACCATTTGAACACCACTACAGGCTGCGAGGTGAGCAAGCCCAGGTGGTGAAACGTACGTCCCTAATTACGGCCCCATGCACGGTCTCCTCACTGCAGGAGGAGCCGTGATCAGCGGCAGCAGTGTACAGCAATCAAGCGTTTTGGATCAACTGACCGAGATTGGCAGCGGGGAAACCGTGACCAGCAGCAGCAGCAGCTCCTAACGATCGAGCGGCTGGGATCCACGGACCGCTGCCGGCAGCGGTGAGGTACAGCAAATTACGCCCCAGAGACACCGATCCGGTACTCCCCACATCCCCAGTCTTTTTCCCCCTGTTTTGTTTCACGGACGGACTTTTGGTATCCGGTGGCGCATCCGGACCCTGCAATGCTGATAGCATCAGGGCCCGCCTAACACCACATACGGGTTCTCAAGGTACCCTCTGCCTTTCTTTTCTTCATGGCACAGCCCACGATCCCACTCTCATCTGTCCTCCGCTCAAATTGATGAGGCCAGACAGCAGATGGGATTAGTGAACTGGAGTGCCTACTATCCTCCTTTTTTTCAGTCTAAATTGTCAGGTATTTTCCATGTATGGTTTTTTCCTTCAATAGGCACACACAATTTTTTTAACAATATGGCAGTCAGCAAGGTGCAACCAACATCAGAGTTACCAATCAGCCCGTGCTCATAATGATAATTATTGCTATCAGCCTTATTAATTTAGGAGCAATTTGTTTAATGAGAATTGCAGTTTAAAATCTAAAACCCGGTTTGATTAACCTAATTGGATTTATTGATCTTCCAATCTCTGCCGAGAGTACAATTGTTTAATTTTTATTTCTTTATGCCTTATTTTTCTTTTCTTTTCTTTTTCTTTTTCGTCTTTCTTCTCATTTCGGCCCCTGGCTCGGGCTCAAGTGGCGCATTTAGACCCTGCAAGGCTTGTCAGCATCAGGGCCTATCTAACACCACGACGGGGTCTTTAGCTAGTGTGCCTGTTTTTTATTTCCACGGCACAGTCGACGGTCCCACTCTCATCTTTCCTCCGCTCTTGGATGAGGTCGGACAGCAGATGGGATCATTTGACTAGAGTGTCCATCTTTTTCTTTTTCCTCTTCCCCCCTCCCCTCTTTATTTTTCTATACCAAAATACAATTATTGTCTATGAAACAGTGTATTTCCAGATTTTTCATTTCAAATGTTATTGAATGTTTATTGATTTACATGATTATGCACACAGCGACTGAAACTTGGCCCCACTACAAGGTGGCCATTTATGCATCTATCTGTTCCGTACAATTGTGATACATTTTACGCTAGGGAATTTAAATGTCATCTTTTACTTTTTAAACACAGCTATGGATAGCATTTCCGCTCCATGACAAAGGAACAGTCCTTTTGTGCATAAGCTAGATTTAGATGTGGGGAGAAGTTGATCCAATGAATTCATTCAGAACTATTCACATCGCTTGATGATCAGACGCATATAATTAGTCTGAACTAACTCGTGATATCTCAATGGTCATGAATTTTCTGACCATACAAGAGTACAAAATATCACGACTGCTGTCTACCTGAATGGTCTGGTAGATTACTATCTTTATAATTTTCACTATTTGAGCAATTACATTATTATATGATAAACCATTGTAATTGCTCTCATTTATATTTTACCACTATCCACAAAGGGATTTAATTATTGATATGTATACTATACCCCTTTCAAATTTTAGTCAAGTAAGGAAGAATAAAAGCTAAGTTTTAATATATTCAAACTCTCATTTTCTCATTTCATTCACATAGATAATTCAAAAGAGTGCTCCAAACAAAGGAATTTCTTTTCTTTTGGTGAGATGTGGGTTCTTCCACATCCACTAAATTAATGTGTATCTGGTACATAAATTCCTAGGAGCACCTCCAACGTTAAAATAACTGCCCATGGGGGTTTAATTGGTTCTTCTGTTTAGTTGGTTTTGTTATTATTTTAATTAATTATACTAAGTCTGGTGCAGGATAAATTTTGTTTTGTCTTGTTCAGTTTTGAGTTCTTTGCTCAGTTCTCTATCCTAGCACAGACACGATCATCTTTTCAGATTGCATTGGTCACTTTATGACCAAATATACCATTTGTGTTAGCTTATTTTTCTTCTCCTGACTATCCCACCATATAATATGTCTCAGTTCAAACTCCTCTCTGAATTAACATCCAAACGTAAAATAGATGATCTGGATAGTATCTTCTCTAGTTCCATCAACATTTCTGAACCAGAACCAAATTGGGAAGGGGACTTTCAGAAATTAAAAAGATTATTACAAAAACAAATCAGAACCAACTGGGATCTCACCAGTTTGGAAAATTATATCAAACACAAGATTGTGCCCAGAGGCTTACGCCCGAAAACCTTCCCGGCTTTTGAGTTGGCAACAGAAAACCTGAAACAGGATTGGGAAAGAGCCTTACTCAAATGCTCCTCAGAACTGATTGGGATCCTCATAAAGCATGATCATTTGGCCCTTGAAGAATGTCAAAAAGAGATTAACATCTTGGGCAAGAAGTTAGAAATCTGGGAACAGAATAAAAACTTCCAGAAATGTTTTGAGGATCAGAAAAAGGAACTGGAACAGTACGAAGATACTATCATAGAGAGAAAGAGAATAAAGTTTGCAAGAGACACTAGAGACTTTGCTAACAATAAAGTGTTCAAATGGCACAAAAGTTCAGAACAACAACCTAGGAAGTCCAGAGAGGACTCGTATATTTCATCCGAAATTGACTCCTCAGGCAGTGAAGATACAGGAGACCATATACCTATAAGCACCTCCAGTCATAAAGGGGCTTTAGACCAGAGACTCTCTTTTTTAGAGGACGGCAGGACCCATCGGGGACAAACAATAAGAGGAAGACGAGACGTGGCCGCAAGAAAAACCAAAAACAGACAGAGATGGGAATCTCCTCCACCCGGGAGATATCCAACCCGAACATACAAGAAGAAATAAGGGACAGCGACCAATTTAATGTCATCAATCTCACTGAACGGATCCTCACTGAAGATCATATCAATATTCTCAGGAAGGGTCTATCTTTTTCACCCTCCAAACACTTCAACAGGTTTGCGTGGGAGAAAAACCTACGCCTTTTTGGAAGGAAACTTCTATTAAAGAAGTTTTTCTCCATGAAATCACATGACAACTTGTCCCTCCCACGATCATTGAGTCTGGGAACAAGCCAAGAAGGTGACAACACTGCCTCATTATGGTCCTCCCAAGAAAGGGAAGCTCTGGAGTCCCTGGAGGAACTGTCCAGGAATGAGTCACAATCTATGGACATTTCCATCACCTCTAGGAAAATATGTAAAAAGAGATCAACGTTCATTCCCCCTGAGACTATTAGCCCAGAAACCACGGTTTTCCTAAATCTGGTATCCCGGGAATTTGATAACATCTATAAGAAACCGGGGTACAGCAGACAAATAGGAAACCTCAATCACAAAGAAAGATCAGCCCTAGCTGAAATTAAGGAATGGGACGACACCATAATAAAACCCTCCGACAAAGGGGGCAACACAGTTCTCTGGCCTAAAGTCATGTATATGAGGGAAGCTTTAAGACAACTTAATGATACAACATGTTATCAAAAACTTATGCTCAATCCCACTCGAAACTACATGGAAATATATAACAATATGATAGGTCGTGCCTTCACAAATGGTACTATTATTAAGGAGGAGCGCGATTTCCTGCAAATGACCAATCCAAAAATTCCAACATTTTATCTACTCCCTAAGGTCCACAAGAACCTACAGGAACCACCGGGACGCCCCATAGTGTCCGGAATAGGTGGACTCTCAGAGAAAGCAAGTATTTTCCTGGATACTCACCTCAGAACACATGTCACACAGCTAGCATCATATGTCAAAGATACACCAGACGTTTTGCGTAGACTCAATGATATCCAACTAGAGGCCAAACACATTCTGGTCAGTATGGATGTAGAGTCTCTTTATACCTGCATATCCCACGATCTCGGGATGAAAGCAGTGGAATACTTCCTACACATGGAAGGGATGGGTGACTTTCAAATTTTCCTTTTGAAGTTACTGAAATTTGTACTATACAAAAATTATTTTGTTTTCGATGACCGCTACTACCTCCAGGTGAGAGGGACAGCTATGGGGGCGGCCTGTGCGCCCACATATGCCAACCTCTTCCTGGGGTGGTGGGAAAGAGAACATGTCTTTTCCGACAGGACTGACCGACACACACAGCACATTATCACCTGGCTGCGCTACATAGATGATGTGTTCATCATCTGGGATGGTTCTGAAAGTGAACTCTTGGAGTTCCTTACAGACCTAAACAATAACAATCTCAATTTAAGATTAACTATGAATCACAGCAGCCAGGAAATCTCTTTTCTTGATCTAAAAATCTATAGAGACGGGAGCAATATGCTGGCCACAGAATTATATCGAAAGGAGACTGCGACAAACAACATTCTCCATAATTCGAGTTCACACTTCCCCCCCACCATAGCTAATATACCCAAAGGGGAGTTCCTAAGACTGAAAAGGAACTGTTCGGATGAGGCAACTTACCGACATAAAAGTGAGGAGGTGACAGTCCGTCTGAAAGAACGGGGCTATAGCAATAGGTCCATCAAAAGGGCACGTAACTCCCTTTTGAAAACAGAGAGGAATTCACTTATTTTCCAAGAAAAGAAAGGGAAGGATCAAGAAGAACTGAGATTTGTGGGAGACTTTTGTCAGGAGTGGAGACAACTTAAAGAAGGCATCCAGAAACATTGGCATGTCCTGTTATCTGACCCGGATTTAGCAATTAGCCTGGGAGACAAGGTCTCGATGAGCTGGAGAAGGTCACCAAACCTGAAGGATCATTGGGTACAAAGTCATTACCAACGACACCCTGCTATCTCTTCCTCAGTAAGAGGTACATACCCATGTGGGACTTGTAAGGCCTGTGAGTACATGAGGCCAATTCAAGAGGTTACAGATAAATTCGGTAATCAACACAGGATTTTGGACTATTTCAATTGCAAAACTACGAATGTGGTGTATTGTTTACAGTGCCTGTGTGGCAAAAGATACGTGGGAATAACCACACGAATGTTCAAACAGCGGATTCTGGAACATGCAGGAACGATTCGAAATATAAATAGAGACATGCAAAATTTCCGACAAATAACGACGGTGGCCAGACATTTCCATCTCCATCGCAATGACAACACTCATCGAATGCAGGTTTTTGGTCTGGAAAAGGTGAAACTTGGAATTAGAGGGGGCGATACAATGCAGGAATTACTCAAAAAGGAGAGCCAGTGGACCTATCTATTGGGGAGTTTAGCTCCATCGGGTCTCAATGAACACATTAACTATACTGTGTTCTTATGACCATATCCATGTTTAATGGAGATATTTCCCCTAGGTTTATAAAGACAGTTCAGTGAATATTCATTGATAATACCTACAATACTATGACCGACCAACTATAAGTGCTTAGGATTATCACCACACTATAACACCACTCACCCACCTCTCATTATTCTACACATTCCAGCACATTTCAATTTAATATAATCTTTTGAGTTTAAGCACATTTTAGAAGTGTTTTTTTCACGTGTGCACCAAGGTTTGGATGTGAGGCACCCCACTTATTCACCTATTAATATAATTTGTAAAGACTCGACTACACTTAGATAGGTTCCAATTGTGCTGGTTGGTTATCACTCAGCAAATTTACACACATCATTATACTGATACTCCATTAAACACCTCTCTTACACATTCCAATCTGACATTTGACATTCACGACACCATTACAATCACTTTACACTATTTTTTACACATATGCTCCCATTTTTCCATACCTTCACCCATTTCACTTTAATTACAATTTTTATCTATTTATTCTTCACTTTTACATTTAACCTCCAGCACTAACATGCATTTGACATACATAGTATCAGGTCGGGACCTCCCTATCAGGGTTTTGTAATAAGGCGAGTACTAGGTATCCCTCCCTCTTCTTTCTTTTTTAACAATGAGTCATTTTCATCTGTATTTATCAGTTACGATAAAACCCAATATGGGTATATACCCGCACCATTGCCCCTATCATTATCATTACCACCAGTAAGAAGTCAGTAGTTTACACTGTTTACTTCCCGTATCTTTTAAATTCTGTATAACTTTCAACAATTTATTTTACTGATTTAAGTGTCTAATTACCAAATCAATACTTAATCAATTGATATTCATAACACTAATGTTATTACTTCAAACTAATCTGAACAATGGTTTATTATAATTTAATATTATCATCATTGCTATTACAATAATCTCATTTTCATTTGTATGTTCACTTCCAGTTATCTTTGTTTCTCTGATATAATAATAAAATGGTTCTGATTAGTGATTCAGTTTGGGCTCTTGCTCCGGTTTGTCGGTTAATTAGGCTTATACTAACTGCCTGAATAAAGTATGCTCACACACCTTATAAATTTTGCAACTTTGTGATGATCAAATAGTATACATAATTTAGGTAATATTACCATAGATTTTTATGTTACCTTTTTGATCTATGTATGCTGTCCCGTATGAATTATTCTACTTATTTGTGTACAGATATCTTACATCGTTAATTGACATGTTCTTAGAGCTTTGTGGAAAATGTATCACACAAGGAATAGAACAGCTGGACTTATTTATGCCATAATTGAGCTCCAAATATTCTAGAAATTTAATTGGCTAAAGATCCCTTTTTAAGGGAACCATTTGAACACCACTACAGGCTGCGAGGTGAGCAAGCCCAGGTGGTGAAACGTACGTCCCTAATTACGGCCCCATGCACGGTCTCCTCACTGCAGGAGGAGCCGTGATCAGCGGCAGCAGTGTACAGCAATCAAGCGTTTTGGATCAACTGACCGAGATTGGCAGCGGGGAAACCGTGACCAGCAGCAGCAGCAGCTCCTAACGATCGAGCGGCTGGGATCCACGGACCGCTGCCGGCAGCGGTGAGGTACAGCAAATTACGCCCCAGAGACACCGATCCGGTACTCCCCACATCCCCAGTCTTTTTCCCCCTGTTTTGTTTCACGGACGGACTTTTGGTATCCGGTGGCGCATCCGGACCCTGCAATGCTGATAGCATCAGGGCCCGCCTAACACCACATACGGGTTCTCAAGGTACCCTCTGCCTTTCTTTTCTTCATGGCACAGCCCACGATCCCACTCTCATCTGTCCTCCGCTCAAATTGATGAGGCCAGACAGCAGATGGGATTAGTGAACTGGAGTGCCTACTATCCTCCTTTTTTTCAGTCTAAATTGTCAGGTATTTTCCATGTATGGTTTTTTCCTTCAATAGGCACACACAATTTTTTTAACAATATGGCAGTCAGCAAGGTGCAACCAACATCAGAGTTACCAATCAGCCCGTGCTCATAATGATAATTATTGCTATCAGCCTTATTAATTTAGGAGCAATTTGTTTAATGAGAATTGCAGTTTAAAATCTAAAACCCGGTTTGATTAACCTAATTGGATTTATTGATCTTCCAATCTCTGCCGAGAGTACAATTGTTTAATTTTTATTTCTTTATGCCTTATTTTTCTTTTCTTTTCTTTTTCTTTTTCGTCTTTCTTCTCATTTCGGCCCCTGGCTCGGGCTCAAGTGGCGCATTTAGACCCTGCAAGGCTTGTCAGCATCAGGGCCTATCTAACACCACGACGGGGTCTTTAGCTAGTGTGCCTGTTTTTTATTTCCACGGCACAGTCGACGGTCCCACTCTCATCTTTCCTCCGCTCTTGGATGAGGTCGGACAGCAGATGGGATCATTTGACTAGAGTGTCCATCTTTTTCTTTTTCCTCTTCCCCCCTCCCCTCTTTATTTTTCTATACCAAAATACAATTATTGTCTATGAAACAGTGTATTTCCAGATTTTTCATTTCAAATGTTATTGAATGTTTATTGATTTACATGATTATGCACACAGCGACTGAAACTTGGCCCCACTACAAGGTGGCCATTTATGCATCTATCTGTTCCGTACAATTGTGATACATTTTACGCTAGGGAATTTAAATGTCATCTTTTACTTTTTAAACACAGCTATGGATAGCATTTCCGCTCCATGACAAAGGAACAGTCCTTTTGTGCATAAGCTAGATTTAGATGTGGGGAGAAGTTGATCCAATGAATTCATTCAGAACTATTCACATCGCTTGATGATCAGACGCATATAATTAGTCTGAACTAACTCGTGATATCTCAATGGTCATGAATTTTCTGACCATACAAGAGTACAAAATATCACGACTGCTGTCTACCTGAATGGTCTGGTAGATTACTATCTTTATAATTTTCACTATTTGAGCAATTACATTATTATATGATAAACCATTGTAATTGCTCTCATTTATATTTTACCACTATCCACAAAGGGATTTAATTATTGATATGTATACTATACCCCTTTCAAATTTTAGTCAAGTAAGGAAGAATAAAAGCTAAGTTTTAATATATTCAAACTCTCATTTTCTCATTTCATTCACATAGATAATTCAAAAGAGTGCTCCAAACAAAGGAATTTCTTTTCTTTTGGTGAGATGTGGGTTCTTCCACATCCACTAAATTAATGTGTAACTTCTTTATAAACCCCTGGCCAAAAGAACCTTTGTAAAACTCTTTCAGTGGTTTTTTCTGCCCCTAAATGTCCTGCGGTAACGTGACTATGAGCTAAATTTAGTACCGTTCTCCGATAAGGCTGGGGAACTACCAGCTGTTCCACCACATCCTCACCCCTTTTGACAATGTGGTACAAGAGCTCATTACAGATGGCCATGTGGGGATATGTAACCCTGTCACCTGGTACCACAGGTTCCCCATTAACAATCTTAACATTCTCTCTAGCCTTTATTAAGGTAGGATCCTTTAAATGTTCAGACGCAAACAGATCCTTCTTTACCTCCAGGTCAGGCACGCTTTCAGTTCTAACTACTATGTCTCTGTTCCCAGCAAGAGGGTCCTCACTGGACTCCCCATCTGTCACTTCCCCAGCCAAACTAGCAAAAGGCAAAGGGTCAGAAAGTTCCGAAGACACACGTACATCCCTACAATCACCGGTATTATCAACTGGCTCTTTACTTCTCACATCTGTTGATAACCGTGCTTCCCACAGTTTCCAAAAATGAGGAAAATCCCTCCCTATTATGGCCTCATGCACCAAGGTGGGGACCAGTCCCACTTTAACCATTGCTGACCCACAACAAGTTTCTATATTCACTTCAGCAGTGACATAATGTTGGGTATCCCCATGTATGCAAGTTACCCCAATAGGTATTTGCTGGACCTTTAAGGGGTTCACTAACCCAGCTTTCACGAGGGTAACTAAACTTCCTGAATCCAGCAAGGCCTCTACCCGGTTACCCTCTAAGAACACATCACACATTTGTTTTTCCAGCTCAGGTGAAGGTACCACAGTACAGGCTAACCTAGCAAAGAAAGACATTCTGCGACATTCAAAGGCAGCATCACATTGCATGGGTTCTTGCGTGACTGGGCAATTGGCAATAACATGACCTGGCATACCACACCTAAAACATTTAATCACACGATTATCAACCCGTTTGGGCAGCATAGACCGTTCTAGCCCCATTGGCCTGTCTCCAGGGCCAGTATTTACAGTCTCTCCAGCCTTGCGTTCTCTTAACCGCCCAGCAACGTTTTCCCACGGAACAGTCTTACCAGTCTTTACTGAAGGGCGCTGTCGAGGATCTATGGGTTGCTGGGTGGTCATCAGTAGTTCCTCTGCTGCCAAATACCGCTCTACCATGTCCACTAATTGGTCAGCAGTACCCGGGTTTCCATGGCTCACCCACTTGCGCAGGACCATGGGCAAAGATCTCAAGTAGCGGTCCATGACGACTCTTTCAACCATCTGAGGACCAGTTAATGTCTCTGGCTGTAGCCATTTTTTTGTTAGCTGAATAAGGTCGTGCATCTGGGAGCGCGGAGGCTTCTCCATGGCGTACACCCAACGGTGCACCCGTTGTGCTCGTACTGACAGCGTGACTCCCAGGCGGGTCAGGATCTCAGTCTTTAGTTTATCATAGTCCCGAGCCTCAGCAGGGCTTAAATCAAAGTAAGCTTTTTGGGGCTCACCTGACAAGAAAGGTGCCAGCAGACTGGCCCACTGTGCTTTCGGCCAGTTCTCACGCTCGGCAGTCCTTTCAAACGTGGTCAGATAGGCCTCCACATCATCAGCCTCTGTCATTTTCTGCAGGAAGTGACTGGCCCGTATAGAACTAGAGCTGGTCGGAGCACTGACGGCCACATCTCCAACCCGAGCTGCAAGTCTCTGCACCACTTCTGCTAAGGCCTCTCTATCCTGATGCTGTTGCCTGTAAAGTTCGTCAACAGCTGTCTGCTGTTGTCTCCAATTTTCCTCCATTGCCACCTGCTGCTGTCTCCTATTTTCCTCCATGTCGACAGATTTTTCAGGCGGCCTTGTAGCTGCTTTCACCCAGGACATATATTAAACCCTCAGGGGTGAGTCTCAGTAACTTCACACTGGGCTGTATCTGCATAAACCACCGTTTTCTGCAGGCCTCACAAAGCTGCTGCTTTCACTTATGCGCAGAACGGCATGCTCGCATTCTCCACCAAGTTGTAACACTGTAGGGGTGCAAGGCGCCTCTTCCTGGGGAATATGGCAGCACGCAGCAGCTGAGGAACAACACAAGTCCAGTTTCTGGTACAACTGACCCCGGCCAGTTTTATTGAAACAGAAAAATAAAACAAAACACCAAAAGAAAATACCTTGCCTGTCCGGCACTAACTAAACACAGGATATTCCTAACTGTCACTAAACAAAAACACAGTGTTCTCCCGTAAACACTGTGTAGCTTACTTGTGTCAAAAAGCGTGTTCCTCTCACACAGCTCCTGCAGCCTTCCCAGGCAGTCTGCCCCTACTAATCAGGCTAGCAGCCCTATAACACTCTTACACAGCTGAAACCCTGATTAGCCCTCTGTGAGGCCAAAGACCCGAACTGGGCCCAATGTCTAGAACTCTCCTTTTCTCTCTCTTAGAGCCTATACCCAGCTTTTACAGCAAACTGAAAAGGTTCTGACAAAACCAAAAGCATTTTTCCTAGAAGTTAACACTTCCTAAAACATGTAAGACAAGAACCTGGGACAAACATACCTGCCCTCAAACACTATCCCAGTGTTCTTGTCACAACGTGTATGAATATTACACTGCGGTACCACCTACAGTGTCACAATACTTGGATGAAATTGGGGTACCACCTACAGTGTCACAATACATGTTGGAATATTACACTGCAGTACCACCTACAGTGTCACAATACTTGGATGAAATTGGGCTACAACCTGAAACACCACAACACATGTATGAATATTACACTGAGGCATGACCTACAGTGTCACAATACATGTATGAATATTACACTGCAGTACCACCTACAGTGTTACAATATGTGTATGAATATTACACTGTTGGACCACATACAGTGTCACAATACTTGAATGAAATTGGGGTACAACCCGCAGCATCACAATACCTATATAAATATATCACACCCTTGATGGACAGCACAGCAGCACCCCTTGAAGGACAACACAGCACCCCTGGATGGACAGAGCACCACCGGTCGGACACAGCATCCCCAGTCCCTTGATGTACTACACAGCAGCACCCCTGGATGGACAACACAGCACATCTGGATGGATAAATCACCCCTGAATGGACACAGCAGCCCCAGCCTCTTGATAGACAATACAGCAGCCCTGGATGGATAACACAGCACTTCTGGATGGACACAGCATGGACACAGCTTCACTATACATGCTCCACAGTCGGAGTGAAAATATTGCAATCACCGCAGAGCTTTTATAGAATTAAAAACATGCAAGAATCCGACAGAGGGAGGATGACATTTTGCCTCATTTTGGGATCCTAGTCAGGCAGGAAAACCAGAGCAGGACTCGATCCCGCCTTGGATCGTAATGTTCGGGTAGGTCCAGTTCTTAGAGAACCGGACCAACTCATCTCTAAAAATTTCTAAGCAGGCATTTAAGTCTACACATATAAAAGGAGATGGAGTGCATTCCATATGCGCAGAGTGGATTAAACACCTGAGCATGAGATTGCATACCTTCAGGCAAGGAAGAGTTAATGTTTGGACAGGAGGCTTGGTTTTGAGTGGGGTGAGGTGAGTTTAGTCTATGGTGAAGGATGAAGGAGGTGGGGTTTGAAAACCATTTAGGGGTGGCTGGGAGCAGTCATATAAGGGATTTTCCCTGCTGGATATTTGGAGCAGGCAAGTGTATTCTTGGGTGTATTTTCTTCTGTAATACTGCTTTTTCATTCCTAGTTTTCTTTTCCTGTTGTTCATTTCTCACTAGTGTTTTCTCTGCTCTTTGTTCTATCTTTTTCAGCCTCTCTGATGTTTTTCCTGTCCTAATCGCTCCTCTATCCTTGCCTGCATTTATTCTGCACCTCCAGCGCCCTGTGCGTTTATCCCTGCTCATTACCTGGAGTCCGAGGATAGCGCTCAGCCTTCTACAGCTGCTGGCCGGCTTTCCCATGCTAGGGACTGGGTGGCTGTCCCTGGCGCTCTGGGTGCAGTGTGGCGGCCACCGTAGTGCTCCCCTTCTGCGTCCGCCAGTGACCGCGGCTACTGGAGGTCTGGGCGCAGGTGCAGGGTTGGCCGGTGCATGGCATGTGGCTGGCCATTGCTGCAGGACTCCGCGGACCCCCTTCTCCACAGCTTATGCAACGGTTTACACTGGTGCCACCCGGAAACCCCCTTCTCTTGGCCAGTGGCTCAAATTGTGACAGCAATAGCAATGGTTTAGAGCAGAGCTGCAGCACATGCCCAGTGGTAGCAGCTTCTTCTACCAAGTTTGCTGTGTGTGTGTGGAGTTGAGTGCTCAATCAGTGCACTGGACCAGAGAGTAGCTACCAGGAAGAAGAGATGAAAGTGTAGTACTGGTTCTATTATGTTTGTGTATTTATTTATTATTGTATGTTTAACCTTTTTCTGACCACTTATATTATTTAAATGTTTAAGACAGCCTATACTAGAGACCATCTATAGTGTTAAATATTAAAACTGTATTCCATATAGTATACAGTGAATACAAAGACCATGGTGTACATTAATGCCCAGGGCAGGGCCGTAACTAGGTGTGTGCCAGCGGTGCCTTGCCCACAGCGCACATGCATTGTAGGCGCAGAACCGCTGGCAGCACAGCCCAGTCGGAGAAAGTGCCCGGCCACTACCGCAGCGGTGTGAAAGAGAATCTGCGGCAGGCGGCGGAAATTGAACGCTGCCTGCTGAAATAAGGGTAGGCTGCTGGAGGAGGACACGGAGCAGGGTGAGGACAGAACCTTCTCTTTCACTCTGTGTGCTCTCTGCTTCGGCTGCCACCGCTGTACTGTCCCTCCTCATCTGGCGCCCCCTGGTCCCTCAGCGGCGCAGCCTCCGATGTCACTCAGGCAGCGGAGATGAGTGCATCGCTGGCCTGGAAGCGGACACATGTTATCAAGAACTAGTTTGTTGCCGCTGCTACTGGAGGAAGGCGGTGACACACACCCCCCCCCGGCCGCTGCTCAGGAGGAGAAGACAGAAGAGCGCCCTGGACTTGGAACCCATGAGGAAGTGCCTGTCAGACCCGCAGGTGCACACAGTGCTGGTGAAGAGGAGCAGGCTGACAGGTAACTGTCCCTGGTTGGCTGTCTTTCTCTCCCCCACCCCATCCTCCCTGCCTAATGTGAAAAAATGCAGGACTCTGCCTAATTTGTAAAAAAAAAAGGGGTACTGCCTGGCATTATATGTAAAAAAAAAAAAAGGGGGACTGCCTGCCATTATGTGTAAAAAAAAAAAAAAAAAAAAGGGGGACTGAAAGGGGGACTGCCTGCCGGTATGTGTAAAAAAAAAAAGGGGGACTGCCTGCCATTATGTGTAAATAAAGGGGGACCCTGCCTAATGTGTAAAAATGGAGACTCTCCTGCTGTAATGTGTAAAAAAGGGGCACTCTGCCTGTTGTAATGTGTAAAAAATGGGACTCTGCCTTCTGTAATGTGTAAAAAATAAAAAAAGGGGAGACACTGCCTGGCATAAAGTGTGACAGGGTCTCTACCTGGCGTAATGTGTAAAAGAGGCTACCTGGTGTAATGTGTGTAAGTGGTGCTACTGTTCTGCATTATTTGAATAATGGAGACTTCTGTACAGCGTAATAATATGAACTAGTATTATTTTGTGGCCATGCCCTTCCCCATGAAGCCACGCCCCTGTATTTTTGACGCGCACTAACCCTGTTTTATATATAGGGGCGCCAATGCTCTTTCTTGCACACAGTGCTAAAATGTCTAGTTACGGCACTGGCCCAGGGTCGGTACTAGGTTCTTCTACCGCTCCCCCAGACACCCATACTTACTTTAATATTCTGCAGAGCAGGAGATTGTGAACTTCATTTGGAAACCCCCCCTGTAGAATCCTGCGTTTGCCACTGCAGCCTGCAGGTAAAAATCGAGGTAAGGCCAGTCGGCAGCATATTCTCGAGTTTGTATGGGGCTTATATGAATCTGGGAGGTCAAGAGCGGTGGCAGTTGGGACGTTGGTGGGGTTGTCACATTTTTTCCAGGTTAAGGGTTTGGAGTACCCTTCAAATGGTTTTCTGGTGCAAAAGGCTTTGAAAGGTTGGTCCGGCTGGCGCCTATGCCTCCTGATACTCGGCGAGCCAATTGATTTGCGGCTTTTGGAGAAGTTCTTGTGGGTTTTACCATCTGTGTGCTCTTCGGAGTTTGGGTCGCGGTTGTTTAGTACAGCGTTTGTGATTACCTATCATGGAGCATTTTGCGTGTCTGAGCTGGGGGCGACTTCTAAGCAGGACCCTTCCTTTCTGCTTTCGTTGCACGTTTTTGTTTAAGACTCTGTGCTTCATTGTCATATTCATCGGTCAAAGACTGACCAATAGGGGAGGGGTCATTGGAATTCCCTGCCGGCTTGGTCGAGTGTGGAGGTTTGTAAAGTGGTTTGAGCGAAACACTATATGGAGCATCAACCACCTGTGGAGGGATCGTGGTTGATGCATGTCAATGGTTCCCCAATTACCTGTTTTCAATTTGGTTGGGTTTTGAAGCATTGTGTGGAAGCAGTCAACCTGTCTCCCCGTGAGTTTGGAACCCACTCCCTTTGAATCAGGACTGCAATGTCAGCCGCTGCGTCAGGTTCCACTGTTGAGCAGATTAAAGTCCTGGGTCACTGGAATTCTAGTGCTTACAGGCGGTACATTGTCAAAGTCGGAAAAATATCATGCTACACGTTGCCATATATTCACCTCATGCGCTTGCCCGCTGCACGTGCACATTCTCTCCCGTGCGTGCGGATACTCGCAGCTGCGTGATGGTGCCTCCTTGGCCATGCGCTCGAGCGCGTGGTATGTGCATTTACGGTAGAGTTTGTGTGCGTCTAGCGGGCGACTCAATCGTTAAATAATAAAACCAAATAGTATATTTTATAGATAATGTTCCCCTTAATAATGACTGTAAGTTTGTTTAATGTAACTGGTCGCTGGACAGAGAAATTTCTCTTTGCATGATACAAAGGGTCAGACAGGGTTTGAGCAGTGGTGTCTGGTACCTAACCAAAGAACATTTTATTAGAAACAATCCGGTGCTGGTTAGGTAAAGATTAATCGCTCCTGCGTATAGTTATGTCTATTAGTAGTTTCTGGACATTTACTATATTTGCGGTTCATTATCCATGCGGCGGGAATTCTGAGATTCCCTCCCACCTGAGCAGTTTGATATAGTCACAGCCCACCTGTTCAAACTAACCTATGACCTTTTGTTATGATGCGAGGAGACATTCCTGTGTCCAATGAACAATGAGATTGTAGGTCCCTTTGTAGTATACTGTACGCAGTGTATATAAGGACAGCCAGCCTGGCCAGCTCAGTCTTCTCTCCACAAACGGTTTTCATCTTGACTAACTCGGAGCTGGTACCAGGACTGCGCAGCGATCATTCCCCAGTGTGTGTAAGTTATTCTCTGTGACCATTCTAAATCTCTGACTGTATTCTGCCACGATCTCTCTCTCTCTCTTATTGTATGTTATTGTTTGCGATTGTGCCGCTATTGTATATTTATGTGTAGTTATTCTGCTTAGATATTGATGTTAGCCTGTAGTGTATGAACTGTTAACTGTTTTTTCTCCCTTTTTACATAGATAGATATTGTTAGTAAAGGTGTTGGAACCTTAGCAAGGTATTGTGTGTTTATTACATTGCAGAGGGTAATCGGAGCGTCTCAATCGCTCAAGCAGCTTCAGTATTAACAAGGTTAAGCAGCGTTATATCGCTACAGTATTTCAGTAGTAAGGTTTACAGTACAAACTCAATCTTTCACTGTGTTGCATACAAGGTTTACTGAGTGTCATCCCATGAGCGTCTGCACCGCTCGTGTTCCCCTCGTGGTCACGAGCGTACGCTACGCTAGTAGCGTAGCATTACAGTAGTCGGCCGCCTATAGCGTGCTCGTCACCAAGCGTTAAGCTGTGAGCATGCGTGTCGCATGTGCGTCTCGACCACAGATAAGCGTCTGCTACGCTAAGTACGTACCTTTACGGTACCCCATACGCCAATTGCGTACTGAGTCTCTTACCCATTTATAGTGAATGTTATAAGATAAATATTTAGCTTAATCAATTGGCGGCTCGTCCGTCCTCCACATATTCGCACTAGCGAACACAGACTTTATCTGTCAGCAAGGGCGGGAAGGCAGTATCCCTTCGTATCCGTATTAGTGGTGAGGGATACAGTAGTGCTGACTAGATAAGTGTCTGCATCGCTACGCTGTAGGAGTGCTGGTGGAATCCAGAACCGGAAGGTAAGAACAGTACGCTATTGTCTTTTTAAAAAAAAAAACTGTTTTATTTCTGTTTGGTACACATTGTGTACGCAACACACGCACACGCCTGCATTTCTTTTCATTTGTGTATTTTCACACCTCACTTTCCTGTTTGCCATTTCACAATTGATAACGTGCTGAGAAAGATTTGTTGCTATTGGTAGTTAAAAGTAATATTAATACGTTAAGGAGTAATTTGTAAAACACGCACACGGCTTTGCCTAAAGATACAAGGAAAGAGCTGTGTGGTGCTCGGTAGATGATTACAGTTAAAGATCATCTACATTGATATAAACGTGTTAATTGTATTTCTGTGGATATACCTGGCTTGCGTACATGTGTCTCTAACAAAGGGCGGGACTAGCGTACGCGACGCAAGGGCCGACGCACGGAGCGTATATTACGCAACGGAGCGTCTGGGTACGCCCACGTGATACAAATCACATGATAGTATTGTTTTAGTTAGGCGATAAGGAGGCAACGCGATAATAGCGCAAGTCAAATCTCAGTGTCCTAAATTTTAAGCTAATAGATCCTTCTCTAGTTGCAACTCCTCGGGATTAGCCTGCAATACTGAATGAAAGGGATTTCTGCGCAGAAACGAAAGTAAAGAGTATATGAGGTGAAAGAGTGTGTATATATATATATAAGTTTCTAAATTTTGGGGTGGAACCACAGGAAATCATCGAGTTCTCGTGAGGTACATACGTGTAAGTAACGGCACGGTGGCTTGGGAGGCATCCCTTGTTAAACATATTAAAATAAGAGCATTAGAGTATAGCAGACCAGGAGGTCTACTGTAGCACAGACCAGGAGGTCCAGACAGACCAGGAGGTCTAGGTACAGCAGACTAGGAAGTCCGCTATAGATAGATAAAGGAGCACAACACCAGGAAGGGTTGGTGCGGTACCCATATAGGCCATTAAGCTCTGGCTGAAGGAATTCGCAGCCACAATTTTCGATACCACTGGTCGCTCCGCACATAAGATTAGTTGCTTATGTGCAGAACGATTGTACCGCACGTAATTGTGTGCATTAGTTAGTAACTTGACCCAGTACCATTTGCGTACGCTAGAGGGGTCATAAACGCTATTTGTACATTCTAACGTGATTTGTGTAATTTTTTTTATTTTAAGGGAGGTTCGCTGGTCACTCGGGAATTCTCTAACAACCAATAGTTACTGGGAAGGGTTAAGTGCTCTTCGGATCACACCCACATGTTCCAGTAAATAGAGGTTCAGGTCGCAGGGGCCCTAGGTTGAGTACGCCAGCGCTAAGGCAGTGTGTGGGCGTATTGGTCGACGTGGGCGAGTGAGTGGAGGTACTCGGTAAACTTCCGCCGCCGGCCTACCCCGGACATCTTGGTTTTTGTAAGGGTTCGCTGAAGACCCTGATATGAAGGTCAGAGGTAGTAAAAGCAACACCTGCAAAGAGGGGGGCCAGTTGTTCAGGTAGGGGGCGATCAACCTCGGTTCGGGTTGACTTAGTAAACCGACCAATCGGGTTGGCAAGGTATGTCATGTGTGAGAAATACGGTTCACACACAGAGGTTTTGTGCGATGAATGGGAAAGAATGACTGTGCATGATGGGGAAAAGTTCTCACGGGTAGGCAGTTTTAGTCCCGAGGTGTTACAAAATCGAAGGAGAAGGATATGTCTCATTAAATCTGCAAAGAGACGGATCAAACATTATGATTATTTACAGTTATGGCAACAGGAAGGTGAAATACAAAGAGGATTGGCTCATGCGGCTGGATCTAACCCTATCAGAAAACTGATAGCCACCGCGCCACCACCACCATACATAACGGGAGAGAAGGTGGTTACAGAGAATGACACACTGGTGTATGATAAACATGCACTTAGTAACTGTATAAATGTTAAGAATAATGTAACCAAGATTGTTGATGCTAATATTAACCCGTGCAAGCTGTACCCTGTTTTAAACTTTCCCCAGGATTGTGACCAAGAGGATGAGCCAACAACAATATCGGCACTCTCTCTAGCAGCCACCATAGCAGAAACAACAGTGGGCACGTCCCAACCAGTAAGAGCAAGTATCAAAGGCCCCTAGTGGAGGGACAGGTGAGGTCGTATCAACTGGTAAGTACGGCACTATACACTATGCTGAAACCATTACACCACATGTTGTAGAATCTACTCAGAATGATGTTATTGAACTTAATCCCGTTAGGGTAATTGCAGTGCCAAATGGGAAAACTGACACTTCAGGAGTCACTCCTGTCAGACACATCGCCATGCACTGCCCCTTTTCCCGAATGGAATTAAGATCAATGGTGTCTGAATTCCCTGATCCTAGGAAAGATCTAGTTGTAAGCCAGAAATACATTAGAGAGCTAGGAAATACTGTGGAGCCCAATAACAAAGACTGGCAGATATTGCTGAGGGCATGTTTACCCTCCAATGTCGACTCAGCAAGATTTATAGCTGACTGTAAATTAGATGAAGAGGTACCCCTTACAGACGTGTACAACCAAGATAATGTAAAGAGAATAAATTTACAGTTAAAAGAGTATTTTCCAGCTGTTGCCAAATGGAACAAAATTTTCTCCATCAAACAAAAAGAGAGAGAAACAGCTGCTGATTATTTTCATCGGGCACTACAGGAAATGGCTAAGTATACAGGCATAGAAGACATTAAGACAAATGTGAATCATAGAGAAGTAGCAGTATCTGTGTTAATGGATGGTTTAAAGGAAGTATTGAGGACGAGGGTACAGACCACCCAACCATGTTGGCGAGGTCTGTCGGTGGCTACTTTGAGAGAGGCCGCTATTGATCATGATCGGAATATCACCAGACACAGGGAGTCACAAAGTGATAAGTTAATGGCCGTAAGTATACAGGCCCTGACCACCAGGCCACCTCAGTATAAATCTCCGACCCCTGTGGGTAAGTCAAATGTGGTAACTTGTTATTACTGTCATAAAGAGGGACATTTTGCACGAGACTGTAGATCGAAAAATGCACAAAAATTATATCAACCCCCTAGACAACGACATGACACACGAAATTGGGATCAAGGACCGCAGAGACGGAGTTATGAGCCACACGCAGGGGAAACAAAAAGGTATCCCCCAAAAAGAGACTGGCAAGGCTCTGATAGTTCCCATTTACCCCCTTCACAGGTAATAGCTGCCAGCGCAATGCAGGGAGGTCACCACGCACCATAGGGGTGGGGCCACACCTGTAATCTGCAGCCAGTGAAATCAATTGCGAGCCTTGGAAGTGAACCCGAGGTCACAATTGATGTAGCTGGTAAATCTCTAAATTTCCTTGTAGATACGGGGGCGGCCAAGTCAGTGATAAATTCGACCGTGGGCATGAGAACCACTGGTAAAACAATTCCAGCCATGGGAGTAAAACGAGTAGTGCGACAATACCTTTTAAGCAAACCAGCAGAGATTACGATAGGGCCTTTGCATACCAAGCATTCTTTTCTGCTGGCTGCATCGGCTCCGACTAATCTCCTAGGGAGAGATTTACTGTGCAAAATGGGATGCGTCATATACTGTACTCCTGAAGGTGTGTTCTTGGACATACCCGAAAACCACGCTCAGGAAGCGCAGGATATGCTAGACTCCCTAACAAGATTAATGTCACACACTGTTGTTGTAAATAGGTGTCCGTCCAAGGTAGAGGAAATGATTTCCCAGATACCGGAATCACTTTGGACCAAGGATGGACAAGACACTGGATTGATGGCAAACGTAGCCCCAGTAGTTGTACAAGTAAAAGATGGTAGGATAGCTCCAAAAATCCCACAATACCCTCTGAAGCCAGAGGTGGAGTTAGGAGTTTACCCTGTAATAGAGCGCTTGCTACAACAAGGCATTCTGGTAAGAACGTCCAGCACTGCCAATAGTCCCATCTTCCCTGTTAAAAAGAGTGGGGGGAGGGGTTACAGATTAGTGCAGGATCTAAGAGGGATCAACAAAATAGTTGAGAGTCAATTCCCCGTAGTGCCAAATCCAGCTGTCATCCTTATGCAAATCCCTCCCACTGCCAAATTTTTCACTGTGATTGACCTCTGCTCCGCTTTCTTCTCGGTACCTCTGCACCCTGACAGTCAATACTTATTCGCATTTACATACAGAGGAGTTCAGTACACTTGGACTCGATTACCACAAGGTTTAATAGACAGTCCAAGTATTTTCTCACAGGCCCTGCATGATTGTTTACAGTATTTCCAACCAGAGAGTGGATCAATATTGATACAGTATGTGGATGATTTACTGCTGTGTTCAGATTCACTGGAAGCGTCCTTGAAAGATACGAAACAACTCCTGTTTCATCTTTCAGACACAGGACACAAGGTTTCCAAGGACAAGTTACAATTATGCCAAACCCGTGTGAAGTATTTGGGACACTGTCTAACACAAGGACTGAGACACCTTACCGCTGATAGAATTCAAGCAATTCGTGACATGACCCTGCCACAAACCCAGCAACAGATAAGAACATTTTTAGGAATGTGTGGGTATTGCCGTAACTGGATCCCAGGTTTTTCCATACTAGCCCTACCTTTGCAGGAGATGGTCTCGTCAAGCAAACCTGATCGGATTTCGCACACAGACGAGTCTGAGATGGCATTTGAGAGACTTAAACAGTGCCTAACGCAGGCACCGGCATTAGGTATGCCTGACTATGGGAAACCCTTTGAGCTGTACGGAACAGAGAGAGCTGGGTGCGCAGCAGGTGTCTTAACCCAGAAGCATGGTGATGCCAGCAGGCCGGTAGCCTACTATAGCGCCCAGCTAGACACGGTAGCGTGATCCCTCCCCACATGCTTGCGAAGCATTGCAGCAATAGCATTACTAGTCACAAAGAGCGAAGATGTAGTGCTAGGACACAACCTCACAATTCATACACCACATGCAGTGTCAGCCTTACTGAATTCGGCCCAAACCAGACACGTCTCATCAGCACGGTTTACAAGATGGGAATTGGCATTGATGGCCCCCGTAAACATCACCATAAGGAGATGCAGCGCATTAAATCCTGCAACGTATCTCCCAGGTGTGCCTGGACAGGCACAAAGGGTGGAGGATGAGAGTGATGGTGAAGGAGGATTTAATACAGGGGATGACACGCATGATTGTATGGAATATTTGACCCAAAATTGCACGGCAAGGCCTGACATCAGTGACAACCCACTGGAAGATGTAGATTTTACTTTCTACACTGACGGTAGTTGTCACAGACAGACGGACTCGGGAGACTTGTGTACTGGATACGCAGTCGTAGATGACCAAAGTACCATAGAAGCAGAACCGCTAGGCCCACCACACTCAGCACAAGTTGCTGAACTGGTTGCCCTAACCAGAGCATGCGAATTGGCTAAGGGCAAGTCAGCCAATATTTACACAGATTCTAGGTACGCCTTCGGAGTAGTCCATGATTTCGGGGCCCTATGGCGCCTCAGAAATTTCATGACGGCAGCTGGCACACCCGTAGCGCATGCAGCCCACATCAAAAGACTTCTAACAGCGATACAGGAACCCGACAGAGTGGCTGTTATCAAGTGTAAAGCTCACACATATAGCCAAGACCCGGTATCACTTGGTAACAGCCGAGCAGACGAAGCAGCTAAATCAGCAGCTAGTAACCCCATACAAACAGACAGTACACAACTGATGGTATTTAAAACTGTAAACACACAGAAATTGTGTGAAATGCAAAATTTGTGTTCCCCACAGGAAAAGGCAGTTTGGAGGTCAAAAGGATATGGTCAGGAGTCCTCAGGACTCTGGACAGATGGACAGGGTAAGCCAGTGGCACCCAGAGCATACCTTCCAAGTCTAGCGGAAGCGGCACTTGGGCTGACTCATCTAGGCAAAGAAGGAATGTGTAAGTTGGTAAGAGCTTATTGGTGCGCCCCAGGATTTTCTTCCCATGCGGGTAAAAGAGCGATGACATGTCTCACCTGCTTGAGGAAGAATATCGGAAAGGCAATACCGACAGAGCCATCCCATATCCCTCCGACAGATGGCCCTTTTCAGGTAATACAAATTGATTTCATACAATTGCCACCTTGTAGAAATTTAAAATATGTATTGGTCTGTATTGATGTGTTCTCAAATTGGGTTGAAGCATTTCCCGCGGCCACAAATACCGCTGTATTTACTGCAAAGAAAATTGTGCAGGAATTTGTGTGTAGGTATGGTATCCCTAGAATCATTGAAAGTGATAGGGGTACCCATTTTACAGGTGAAGTTTTTCAAACAATGTGTAAGTTGATGGGAATTAATAGTAAGCTGCACACTCCGTACCGCCCCCAGGTGAGTGCGAAGGTGGAAAGAGTAAACAGCACTATTAAAAATAAATTGAGCAAGGTAATGACTGAAACAGGACTGTTATGGCCTGAAGCTTTGCCAATCGTATTATACAGCATTAGAACCACTCCCAGGTCCCCTCTTAATCTGTCTCCTTTTGAAATTCTGTTTGGTCGACAACCTCATGTTATGATTAACCCCCAGGATGATTTGAAATGTAACAATGAAGTAACCGTAAAGTACTTGGTTAAGATGAGTAAGCAATTGAGGAATCAGAATGATAATCTAAAGTTGGTGATTCCTGATGTGCCAGACAGTAATTGTCATGACATTGAACCTGGGGATTATGTAATGATACAGAATTTTCTACGCTCAGGTTGCCTTATTGACAGATGGGAAGGACCATATCAAGTCTTATTGACCAGCACAACAGCATTGAAGGTTGCCGAGAGAGAGACTTGGGTCCATTCGTCTCATTGTAAAAAGGTCACTGACCCAGAGAGGTCCCGTGATAAAGAACAGACGGTAGAGGTTGTATCACTAGAGTGTCTGTTCAGCGAGGATTGAGACGACACCTGAGCGCTGAGAATAATAAGACCGGAAGCGTGTCGAGCCAGATTTCTTTTTCCCATTTGTTATTTTCTCCACTTCCCACCTCCCTCCTATTTCCTTTCCCCCTTCTCATTTTCTCCTTTTACTCCTCTAAGATGGACTTGCCCCAAGAGACTGTGATCCGGATTTTCCTGTTGACCATGATGTTGACCAGAGCAGTCTGTCTCGGTGAGAGTACCATGGAGGTCGAGAAAGGATCGGGAATGGGTTCTGATGACCAGGATGCAGGCGTAAATATCCAAGAGCAACATAATCTCCGAGTAAAGGCAAGTATCAGAAAATGATCTGGTAGCATTGACAATAGAAGGAATTGTGAAGGATTGTTAGCTGAAGAGAACTGCATCTGTAGGCATTGTGACAATATAGTTGAGGATGGGTGCATAAAGAAATGTCAGTCCAGTTTTAATGTCCACATGGACCGGCATCCATTGAGTGACTATCACTCCTTAGTGGGTAAAGTGTTAAGTCAGACAGACTGTTGGGTATGCTCTCAAGTACCTCAAGGTCATAGCAAATCAGGACTAGTACCATTCCCTTTAACTGTAGGAGAGGTACTTGAGCTAAGTGGTGGGAGGCCGGTGGACAAGAGGTTTAATATCTCTAGTCCTCCTAGTTTGAAGCTCCACCAATATCATGTGGATAGGTCCTAAGTGTGCTTTAACATTTCCAATCCCCGAAAGCCGGGAAATTGGGAAGTGTCATGGAGTAATCAAACCATGACCTTTTCATACAGACCCGACAGAATGCCCATAGACACAGAACTTATACGCCAGATAGCCGACCATGGAAAATATTTCCGGTATAGGTACACTCTAGGAAGTAGGACCATGCGAGTTGGAGAAGTATCACCAGGATACTGTGCACATATCGTACAACCTGATACGTGTACTAAACAGATGGGAGAGTTAGGGTTAGGAGATTTCACATGGAAAATTTGTAACATGATAATGTCATACTCCGTCCCATATGTTCTCCCCGATGATGCATATTTCATATGCGGGAGGAAGCGTATAAGTGGCTTGCCCCAAACTCAGAGGGACTGTGTTATATTGGAAAAGTACTGCCTGAAGTAATGACTGTATCCCATAACAAAATGAAAGATATTCACCGCAGTGCCCAAGCTCCTTATACTCACACTCATTTTTTACGAGCACGTCGTTAAACGGCACCTGATAGAGAGGACAGAGCATTCAGCCTCTGATCTGATCCATGAATCCACCGGGATTCAATTCCTACTCACGTTAGATATCACTCGTACCGCCAGAGGAGTGATAAATTATAAATATATATCTGCGCTTGCAAATTTATTAGACAATATCACCGAAATGTATGACGACACATTCAGGTACACTGGGAAAGAGTTACAAGCCTACAAAACAGAACTGGTTCAGCATAGGATGATTCTCAATTACCTCACAGCTGTGACAGGCGGGTATTGTGTTACCCTAGCAACTCAATATGGAATAAAGTGCTGCACGTACATTACAAACAGCACGGAGGACCCAGCCGAGGTCATAGACCAAAAGATGGATGACATTCTACAATTAAAGTGGGAGTTTCGAAGGAAACACAATCTCACACTCGCTGCTGTGGGTAATGAGCTGACCAGTTGGGTGTCATGGTTGAACCCACGAAATTGGTTCTCTGGTTTAGGAGAATGGGCCCAAAGTATTATTATGGATGTAGGGAAATTTCTTTTGTGTATTCTAGGAGTCGTCATATTGGTTGGCCTGATATTTAGATGCGTTCAGGTTTTAGCGAAGTGCAAAAGTAATACCAGGGTGATGAGTTTAAGGAGCGAAGACACTGTAATAACAACAACTAATTTGATTTATGACCCAACGATAGAGACAATGTTGTGATGAAAATGTGATTCCACGGTCCGTTTCTTTCACCCGTTTCTCCTTTGTTTTCCTCCAAGGTACAAAGACATCCGCTTGGAAGAAGAATTTGACAACCTCTTTTATACAGACCATTGATGAACTATGCTACAAGCCCCCAATTTCCCTAGTGACTTTTACTTTTACGATAGCCCAATACTTTAGAGACTGTAACTTTTGCTCGTTATTTATAGCAAAAGCACCGAGAGACATCAGACAACATGTACATCAAGACAAGACTTCAGACAAGACCTCAATCATCAAATGCATATTAAACTCACATAGTTTACGACTGCATGTATAATAAATGCTTCTTATCTTCACCTCTACAACCTTCAGGTAATGACACACATAGTTGATAGGGAATATAGATACAGATATCAGCACTCACATATCCCCCCATTCATGTATCATCAACTAAATGTGCTCCCCCATTTGTTGCAACCAAAAGCCGAAAAGAGCTCGGTAAAGTTTGACAGCCCATCCACAGACCCGTAATACGGGATAAGAAGGATTCAAATGTATACTTCGCAATACCTCAAAGCTTGATTTAGAACACGTACGGCACGATGATACATGACCCCTCAAACATGGATTCATACACACATGCTTCTACTATCTCACTAGGTCATACCTTTTTCCCACCTGCTCCTCTCCTCCCTTTACCCAATCATAAAATTGTATTTTCAGGATGACATATATTTTTCTTTTTTGAACTGTTTTAGGAAGTGGCAGTTATTAATGACTGCCAAAGGGTGGACTGTCAAAGTCGGAAAAATATCATGCTACACGTTGCCATATATTCACCTCATGCGCTTGCCCGCTGCACATGCACATTCTCTCCCGTGCGTGCGGATACTCGCAGCTGCGTGATGGTGCCTCCTTGGCCATGCTCTCGAGCGCGTGGTATGTGCATTTACGGTAGAGTTTGTGTGCGTCTAGCGGGCGACTCAATTGTTAAATAATAAAACCAAATAGTATGTTTTATAGATAATGTTCCCCTTAATAATGACTGTAAGTTTGTTTAATGTAACTGGTCGCTGGACAGAGAAATTTCTCTTTGCATGATACGAAGGGTCAGACAGGGTTTGAGCAGTGGTGTCTGGTACCTAACCAAAGAACATTTTATTAGAAACAATCCGGTGCTGGTTAGGTAAAGATTAATCGCTCCTGCATATAGTTATGTCTATTAGTAGTTTCTGGACATTTACTTTATTTGCGGTTCATTATCCATGCGGCGGGAATTCTGAGATTCCCTCCCACCTGAGCAGTTTGATATAGTCACAGCCCACCTGTTCAAACTAACCTATGACCTTTTGTTATGATGCGAGGAGACATTCCTGTGTCCAATGAACAATGAGATTGTAGGTCCCTTTGTAGTATACTGTACGCAGTGTATATAAGGACAGCCAGCCTGGCCAGCTCAGTCTTCTCTCCACAAACGGTTTTCATCTTGACTAACTCGGAGCTGGTACCAGGACTGCGCAGCGATCATTCCCCAGTGTGTGTAAGTTATTCTCTGTGACCATTCTAAATCTCTGACTGTATTCTGCCACGATCTCTCTCTCTCTCTCTCATTGTATGTTATTGTTTGCAATTGTGCCGCTATTGTATATTTATGTGTAGTTATTCTGCTTAGATATTGATGTTAGCCTGTAGTGTATGAACTGTTAACTGTTTTTTTCCCCCTTTTTACATAGCTAGATATTGTTAGTAAAGGTGTTGGAACCTTAGCAAGGTATTGTGTGTTTATTACATTGCAGAGGGTAATCGGAGCGTCTCAATCGCTCAAGCAGCTTCAGTATTAACAAGGTTAAGCAGCGTTATATCGCTACAGTATTTCAGTAGTAAGATTTACAGTACAAACTCAATCTTTCACTGTGTTGCATACAAGGTTTACTGAGTGTCATCCCGTGAGCGTCTGCGCCGCTCGTGTTCCCCTCGTGGTCACGAGCGTACGCTACGCTAGTAGCGTAGCATTACGGTAGTCGGCCGCCTATAGCGTGCTCGTCACCAAGCGTTAAGCTGTGAGCGAGCGTGTCGCATGTGCGTCTCGACCACAGATAAGCGTCTGCTACGCTAAGTACGTACCCTTACGGTACCCCATACACCAATTGCGTACTGAGTCTCTTACCCATTTATAGTGAATGTTATAAGATAAATATTTAGCTTTATCACATTAATCCTCAGTGAGTCTGTTGCATCCCAACCTGAAAGACTAGCTACTCGCCACACTACGTGGGGGTCTTGAGGAATTTTTAGTTTTACCACCAGTTTTTGCCAGCTGGTGGACGTTATGTGTTTTCGCCTCAAGTCAGGTTGGGATTCCCCCTCTTTTAATTTTCTTGCCTTTTGTAGTAGGTCTGTGTTCTGTCCTTTTTTTGAGCTTACAGCTTTCCTGACTTCCTTTGCAGGTGCTCAAATGGATACGTGTCCGGTGAGGATTTTAGGGCATTCGTTTGTGTTTTGGGCTGGCTGGTCCCGTTTTGAAGTTATGATGTGTATTTGGTGTTATGATGTTTTCCAGTGTTGCATCGAGTTCATTGGTTAGGCGTTAGGGGCATGCGTTGGCATTACCTTTTTAATTTGTTGTTCCGGTCTGTTCATTTGTTTGGTTTCCCAATGGTTCTTGTCATTCATTTGGTGGGAATGATTTGACGTCCCGTACGTCATTGGACTTACGGTGCTCCATTGTGGCTGATGTAGAAAAGATTGTGAGCATGTGGCCTTTTTGTTTGATTCTCTGGTCGGAGATCATCCTACCGCAGGTTGGGAGAGGGGGACTATACCCGAGGGCCATGAAGGGGCCAGGATATGGGTGAATATAGTGGTTGGTCGACATATGCAAGTTTTAGGTGTGGGAGTCATCACCAACCCTCTAATTAGGTCTAGGAATGTGCATCTTTTCAGGCCAGATGGGGTACACGTCAATGATGAGGGCTGTTTTTTGTTTGTGGAGGATTTGATTAAAAGGATTCTGGAGGTGTTGGTTTAGTGTATGGTGGCAGGCGGTCCTCGGGTAAAGTCTGCTCGTGGTGGGAAAGAACGGTTGCAGTTGCATCTGTCTTTCGGGCTCCCCTCCAATACATGTCTTAGGCTGATTCTACCCAACTGGGGTCAGTGGCACCACTGGTCCAGGTGGGCCTCAAGTTGTTGTGTCATTGAGGTGGGAGGTGGATACTCGTGCTTATAGGCTGGCTGTTAGCCTCTCATTAGATGACCAGTGTGGGAAGGGAGTGGTGATCTTTCATTGTGGGGCTGTTCTTTTTGTGCCACCATACTTTTATTATGGGTTTGATGGCCTGTCTTTCTTCCTCGTTTATATATATATTTATATATATATATATATATATATATATATAGGTTCTTGGCGGTGCAGCACTCAGCTTTTCAGTATGAAAGATGCGGACAAGGTCTGCTTATCAACGTTTCAATATATTTTCATATTTTCGTCATGACGAAAATATGAAAATATATTGAAACATTGATAAGCAGACCTTGTCCGCATCTTTCATACTGAAAAGCTGAGTGCCGCGCCGTCGAGAACCTATATTTACCTTTTTTTGCGAGGGCACCGGAGCAAGTTACTATTATGACTATGGAGTGCCAGACCCCAGAGCATGATATATCTATATATATATATATATATATATATATATATATATATATATATCAAAGTAAATGGTTGCATGGGGAGCGCTCAGATAAACGTTATTAACTCTTAATGGATTTTTCAAGGAAAATTCCTTCTAGTCGGATGTGGCCATGGAAAGGTCGATGTTTCTGGAACAAAACCCTCTCACCGGAATCACCCAGACAGCAGAATCACTCGTTAGTCCATATCCATTGTAGAAATGTTATAAAAATTAAATTTTTGTAAAAATATATAGTACATTTGTCTTGACATTCGTGGGATTTATGATCTTAGTAGGACTTGCTGTCCACCCCAGCTGGGGAGTAGCTCATACGACAGCCTGTCCACCCACTATGTCTAAGACAGTCACCAAATGCGTTTCGTCTATACAGACTCCCTCAGGGGTGTATTTCTACGTGTAAGAGCGATGTCCTAGCCGTAGATTTATAAAAAGGGGGGAAAGAATCCCGTAAATCAACTAATATTCTAAAAGTGCATATCCTAAATTCGGAGTGGTGCAAGTAATAGTGCAAAAAATCAAGAAGTCCTTATTGACAGCGTTTGTTTTGGTAGCTGCAAATCTGTGCTGGTGCTCTCCTTGCTGTCTTGGCTCTGGCATTCAGAGCCAAGACAGCAAGGAGAGCACCAGCACAGATTTGCAGCTACCAAAACAAACGCTGCAGCTGTGCAATTTAGAAAGCCTGGATTCATAAACCTCCACTACAGGTGCAGAACGTGCATGCTCTGTATTCTTCTCCCTTGGAGGGAGCTGATCCCACCAGAATGTAGGCAGTTGTGGTAGGACACAAGCCCTCTCACTACAAAAATAAAATGTTTATATATACATACATATATATATATATATATATATATATATAAAAACATATATACATATATATATATATATATATATATATATATAAGCAGCGGTTAGGTTCGGCACTCTGTGATCTGTAGCAAGATCCAATAGATAGAAGTGGGAATCAGCGGCACTCAGCAGGCGGAGTAACAGGTTAAAACGTCTTTAATGTGGTCCTACGCCGTTTCGGGGACTGCGCCCCGTCTTCAGGGACAAATCATACACAAGTGAAGACATACACAAACCCTTTATATACCCTCCCAAACAGGCACTCATTGCTGGAAATCAACTCACCTGTCCAGGCGCCGGCGGCTACATCATATCCAGCTGCGGGGCATCCGAGACGTAGGGTAGTGACGCCAGCTTGTTGCGTCTAGCGGGGAACCTATCGCGGGAGTGTAGCTCCCGTTACTAGGCAACCCCTAACACCAGACATCATTGATGACGTGTCCCTCCGCGCTAATAGCCACTCACAGGACTCTGTCTGCCGTCGGAAGCACTAGGCAGGGATTCAGTCTCCATGCAGCATAACGCTGTTGCTGGGTAACCCCTGTAACATAAACAAACATCATAAGTACTACATAACCAAAAAGATAAAGCATCCAAAATAATACAACAAAACCCAGCTAATGTAGTTAGAACAAGAGTCCAAAACTACTAATAAACACAGTGTGACAGAAAACGAAAAGAAAAGAAAAAGAAGAAAACCCTAGATGTGGTGCCACTCACCAGCTTGCTCATCATTAGTAAACAATGAACTAATTGTCTGATATATGTATCTGTACGGTCTATTTAAATGAGACCTAAAAAAAGTCCAGAAAAAATTAAATCGCAAATAACAATAATTGAGCGGTATGCTAGATGTACAAGATCAAATCAAATAATCCATCAGCCCAATAGGAAAATTGATGTGACTATTTATAAGAAGCATTGGAGACCTAGAGTCTCATTCAGGCCCCGGGGTGATAAGGTATTAAGAACATAAATCCACCTACTCTCACGCTGTAAGAGGATCCTGTTCCGATCCCCACCCCGATGGGATAGGGGGACATGATCAATAATGATGGCACGCATGCTGGCCACCGTATGTCTCGCCAGCATGCAGTGGCGGGCTACTGGTTGTTCACTAGATCCCTTCTCCAATTTTCCTAGTAGTAGTTAGTAGTTCCTAGTAGTTGCCTAGTAACGGGAGCTACACTCCCGCGATAGGTTCCCCGCTAGACGCAACAAGCTGGCGTCACTACCCTGCGTCTCGGATGCCCCGCAGCTGGATGTGATGTTGCCGCCGGCACCTGGACAGGTGAGTTGATTTCCAGCAATGAGTGCCTGTTTGGGAGGGTATATAAAGGGTTTGTGTATGTCTTCACTTGTGTATGATTTGTCCCTGAAGACGGGGCGCAGTCCCCGAAACGGCGTAGGACCACATTAAAGACGTTTTAACCTGTTACTCCGCCTGCTGAGTGCTGCTGATTCCCACTTCTATATATATATATATATATATATATATATATATATATATATATATATAATATATATATAGCTGTAGTTGGGATTCAGTGAGGTTGCACTTGTTCCTGTAAAAAGGAATAGTTTCATTCAGGATTTGAAATTTTCCTAAGTTCTCTGTTTGGTGACATGTATAAACAGAGGTAGACTATAAGGTTCCACCATTCTTGATTGAAAATAGGGAACGTAACATCATCTAATTTCAACCAAATTTATATATTTTTTTTGAAGTCTATCTAGATATTATATTTATCGAATTGAATATGTGATTGGATGTAATCATTGGATATTCTAAACCTTTCTAATCAATGGTAATCACTCCTACTATAAGAACTGATTCCAAACCCCTGATGAAGTCCTAACGGACGAAACGCGTTGGGTTTTGCAACGTCTGGTTAACAAAGTCCTTATCACAAACATCTGGTTGGAGATACATCCATTTCGAGTTCTGACTGTGATCACCTGGCTGTAAAATCCTCACATCCAACTGTAATTTATGTATAAGATTGTAATATTGTTTTATATGAATTTTTAGAAGGTTGTGTCAATAACGAACGCTTAGGATAAATATCGTTTGTTTCTGTACAATAAAAACTTTTAATTATTGTCATACAAAAGGCATATTGGCTCCCACGAGAATCCATTTCTATTTGTAATCTACTTTTAATACCTTATCTGACAGAGGGTATTTCTTGTTGGTTTGAGACTAGAGGTATAGCGCAAGATATTAGGGTTGATTTTTTGTTTTGAAATATATATATATATATATATATATATATATATTAGTTTGATATCTTAAATAGGTACTTTAAATAGTTTATTAGGTTAAATAAATAATTAATAAATAAATGAATGAATGACTAAATAGTTGATAAATTAGGCTGACCTTCCTTTCCCTTTATTCAAGTCTCTGTGTCTTTATTTATTGGTTTGATGTTATGTGTTTGCCTTGCATTGAGGGGAAGTGTCCATTAATCAGGTGATGGGTAGTTTAAGAGTATTCAGGAGTTTTATAGGCCTGTCCAATGTGCAAACTCTCTTCTCCCAGAAAGTAACAGAGTTCTTAATGCATTATTGAGTGATAAACTGCTGATTTCACACTTACAGTCGTTGCTATATGTCCTTGACAAGGCAAAAAAGGAAGGATAATCTGTATGCTTCCTGGACACACTTTCTAATAGCGATCAGCAGGGCTACTTTATTGTAGGTCAAGCATTTAACTGTTTCACAAATTCTAGAATATCAATATTGAGGGTTATTCAGAGATGAACACAGATCGCTGCATACGCAGCCAGATCTGTGTTCATCTCCGCACATGCTGCGGAGCACCCATCACAGGGAAAGGCTGCCCAGCATGTGTGAGGACACCCACCAATGTGTCTGCAATTATATTGCGGAGGCATCAGCTCCAAGGTTGACCCCTGGCAGGTTTGTCAGATGGCCAGCAGCCTTTTTTCTTTTTGACTCGGCTCGCCCTTGTTTTCCTGGCAACGCCCCCACAATGCCATAACTCCGCCCTTACAATGCCCTAACTCCACCTGTCAATTACATTGTGGCCGCATCCTTCAAGGATGCGACCTTCAAGGATGCGGCTGCAACATGTAAAGTCGCGCATGTGCACTACCACTGGTGCACATGCGCAAACCACATGGATGCAGCCACTGCAAGTGACCACGCGGCTGCGTCCAGGTAGAGTCAGGCCCATTGCACACTACAGCAGGCTTATCAGAACCTTGCATAAAAATTACTATGAGAAGCAGCTTATTGTGGGTTTACTTTGGACACAGATGCGATTCGCCCTGTTAACTTGCAAATTTGTGAAAACGTGATTCTTGCCATCAAAACCAAAGAAATTATAGGAGAAAATGAGGAAATCTGCCTGTACTCCCAAAAAAGCCAAATTAATATAGGAAAACAGTACAGAAGTTTATTAATGGTCATAATAAAAATGTTTGGAGTACTTAAATTGTGCCAAATGGCTGTTTTCTAAAAAAGTCAAAAATTATATAAAGCAAGTGTTTTTCGGCAAAATAAGTGCTCAAATTAAATTCAGGGTACATAAAATGGGTATAAGTATACAGATGGAGCCGCGCTCATCTGAGGTGGCTCCATCGCATAGCAGCGTTCAAATGAATGGGGAGACTGTGCGCCACGGATGTGCGTGCACCCAACACACAGTAGTAGGCGTGCCCAGGCACAGATGGAGCAACAATTAGCTTGCCTCCATCTGTATATTTAGGTAATTTTAAGCAACTTTCAAAAAACAACCAAAAAACCCCACCAAAACCGATTACACCTGCAAGCCTAAAAACACTTTGTCCCACTCATAAAGCACCCAATATATGTGTCCCATAATATGTACCCTCATTTCAATCAATTTGCATTTCCAACCCCCAAAATTACATGTCATTATTGACCAATTAAAAATAATTAAAAACATCTATGTGCCTAATTAGTCATTTAAGGGGGTGTCAGAGGGCTTCTGATCCAAATCCCAACATTTTACCTTAGTGAAATTTTGCGGTAATCACAGACTGCATCTGGCTTTACAGACTCTTTGCTGAAGTGGCAGATTTTACCAGGGGGGTTTGCAGTCCTGCATCCCATAGGCAAAATCCGCCACTGGTGCTTACCATAGAGAAATGGTTGTTAAAGACGATACAGTTTTGTGTCATCTTGCCCTTAATTTGATTTCTTATCAAATGCATATAGATTATTTGAGATGCAGCGCCATCTGAATGATATATTGCAAACAGTACAATGACCAGAAAAAAATAGGCTTTGCAAACCCATTTTCTAAAAGCTGATCAGCCATATCTTCCCCAATAATTAAAAATATATTCAGATTTGTTATTCAGACCAGTATTAAATCTAAGGGAGGAATTCAACTGATCCTGCTATTTTTCCCCGGGAAAAAAGGGTATTATTGTAATTTTTGTCCGATGTTTCACATTGGGCTATTCAAGTGTACCCTGTTTGTTTTGTGTGAAAATGTGCAGTTTTATCGCAAAGACACATAGGTCCAGGAACTTATCCCAGATCCTATGTGTTTTCGCAGCCATGGTAACAGGGCTGTTATCGGGGGGAAAAATCTCCAAATGACTGGTCGGCATCAGAGAAAAATGAATAGCGCTGTATTCTACTGTCCCATCTCCTCCTATTCCTCCTCTTTCTCCCTTGCGTCTGCTCCTATTCCACCTTTCTCTCGTCTGCCACTCCCTATTCCTCTTCTCTCTCTCCTGTATCCCCTATTCTTTCTCTCTCACATCTCCCCCTATTCCTCCTTCTCTCTCGCATCTGCCCCTATTCCTTCTCTCTCTCCCTTCTCCTACTATTTCTCCTCTCTCCCCTATTTATCCCTCCTCTTTCTCTCCCATATCACACTATTCCTCCTCTTTCTCTTGCTTCCCCCTATTCCGCCTCTCTCTCCCATCTCCCCCTATTCTTCTTCTTCTTCTCTAACCCTTCTCTAACCCTTATTTCTCCATATTCTTCCTCTCTCATGTCTCCACCATTCCTCCTCTCTAACTCTTTCTCCCCGTTTCTCCTCTCTCCCCCATCTCCCCCTATTCCTCCTTCTCTCCTCCTTCTCTCTCACATCTGCCCCTATTCCTCCTCTCTCTCCCTTCTCCTACTATTCCTCCTCTCTCCCCTATGTATCCATATTCTTCCTTTTACTCTCCCATATCACACTATTCCTCCTCTCTCTCTTGTTTCCCCCTATTCCGCCTCTCTCTCCCATCTCCCCCTATTCCTCCTCTCGAACCCTTATTTCTCCATATTCTTCCTCTCTCATGTCTCCACCATTCCTCCTCTCTAACTCTTTCTCCCCCTGTTTCTCCTCTCTCCCATCTCCCCCTATTCCTCCTTTATCTCTCTCTCTCTCTCTCTCTCTCCTGTCTCCCCCTATTCCTGTTCTCTCTCTTCCATTTCTCCCTAATCCTCCTCTCTCTCCCATCTCCCACTATTCCTCCTTTTCTCTCACATTTCCATCTATTCCTCCTCTCTCTCTCTCTCTCTCTCTCTCTCTCTCTCGTCTACCCCTATTCCTCCTCTCACCTTCCTATCATCCCATTCCTCCTTTCTCTCACATCTGGCACTATTTCTTCTCTCTCTCTCTCTCTCTCTCGGGTCTGACCCTATACCTCCTCTCCTTCCCCTGTTCCCCCCCATTACTCCTCCTCTCTCCCATCTCCCCCTACTCCTCTGTACTCTCATGTCTAGCCTTACTCCTCCTCTCTCCCATCTCCCCCTATTCCTCTATACTCTCTCATGTCTACCCCTATTCCTCCTCTCACCTTCCTATCATCCCATTCCTCCTTTCTCTCACATCTGGCACTATTTCTTCTCTCTCTCTCGGGTCTGACCCTATACCTCCTCTCCTTCCCCTGTTCCCCCCCATTACTCCTCCTCTCTCCCATCTCCCCCTACTCCTCTGTACTCTCATGTCTAGCCTTACTCCTCCTCTCTCCCATCTCCCCCTATTCCTCTATACTCTCTCATGTCTAGCCTTATTCCTCCTCTCTCCTACCTCCCCTTATTCTTCTGTACTCTCTCATGTCTAGCCTTAATCCTCTACTCTCCCATCTCCCCCTATTCTTCTACTCTCTCCTGTCTCCAACTATTCCTTCTTTCTCCTTCTCACTCGTTTCCCACTATTCCTCCTCTCTCTCTCCCATCTCCTCCTATTCCTACTCTCTCTCTTGTGTCTGCTCCTATTCCTCCTTTCTCAATCGCCTCTGCCCCATTCATCCTCTCTGTCTCCCATCTCTACCTATTCCTCAACTTTCTCTCCTGTCTCCCCTATTCCTCCTCTCTCAACTCTCATCTCATCCCACCATATTCCTCGTCTCTCTTCTGTATCCCTCTATTCCTTCTCTCTCTCTCTCTCCCATCTCCCCCTACTCCTTCTCTCTCTCTCTCTCTCTCTCTCCCATCTCCCCTTATTCTTCATCACTCTCTCCTGCCTCCCCGATTCCTCCTCTCTCTCTCTCTCTCTCTCTCTCTCGTCACCCCTATTCCTTTTCTCTTTCTCTAGTCTGCCCTTATTCCTTCTCTCTCTCACATCTACCCCACAATTTCTGATGGCCGCTCTGATTAAACTGTGTGTATGCACAGAGACGTAGTACTAAATGAGAGGCACAGTCTTAGAAGTGTATTGCCAGCACAAGAAGCATGTTAGAGAGCCATCGGATGTTCATGCAGTGACTGGTTTCCAGGGCTTTTTCATAAATTAGTGGTTTTGTGTGCAAGTACCACTGGAGGCCCTTTTCATCACCAGCAAGATATATACCACATGTAAAGAGCAAGCATATACAGATGTAGCCAGGAACATATACGGTGCATACAAGGTTAATGGATATCCAGTCTATGTAATGGTTGCAGTAAATAAATATGTACCACTTATGCAGGCAAGATAGTCTCCTTTATAGTGAAACACTCGGGCACATCCTGTATCAATGGAAGACAGATGGAAGATGCACAGATAGGCTGCATGTGAAATCAGCACATCTTCCTAGATTTTAGCAATGATGAATGCATTTTCAATCATTGCTTTATGAATATACAGTACTCCTCAATCTGACCAACATCCAGAGCAAATATTATCATCTTTGTAAAAGACGCTGGGGTAAATGTAACAGCCTGTAAGTTGCAGGCACCAGCGAGTTTTTAGCAATTTAGTAGATAGATTTAAAGTAGCAATAATTTAAAAGGCTAAGCAAACCTGGTTTTGTCTTTTAAATTATTGGTGTTTTAAATCTATCTTCTTAATCACTGAAAACTGTAGGCTATTACATTTACCATGCCATCTTTCTGCCCCATGCCTAGCACATAATAACATAAAGCCAGGGCAAACACATCATCAATTCATAAAAAGAAAAAACAGCTTATGAGCATTGTTGCACTGTGCCCATCTTCTGCCAGCTCTCAATTAATCACACTGTTTCATGCTTTCTTACAAATGCGCGAACAGACCTTTTTATGCCCATGCTTCATAGGAAGAATATATATTCACTGCATGCACTGAAACATAAAATGTAAATGAGTCCTAAGAAGCTGGTGATAAACAATCAAAGAGATATGCAGCTAAAAATTCCTTGATTGCTAAATCTTCTAGTACTCAAGAGGTTAATGTATAGCACAAAATACTAGTTGTTCAAAGCACAAAACAGAGACGCCCCCATTGAGACGGCAGCTGAATAAATATATAGGACATGATATTCTGGCTCCCTCCTGTTCTAACTGATCTCATAGGGGGCTACTGAATAGCGCATCCGGATACACTGCAGATCATGTAACTCTTTGTTTCGTGCAGCATACCATTTAAGAGAACGGCCGATATATCAGCCAGTGTGTACCCACCTTAATGCTCTGTGGGGCTGATTCAGAGTTGTACATTTGCATTGCTGTTGCGTCTTTGGACGCAGCAGCGATGTTAATGCTGCATGAGGCATCTGAGGACAAAAGACGTCTACTGCCAACATTGCAGATCCGAGGGCTGTGTCCAAAGACGCAGCATCGGAACACCATTGCATCGGAACACCATGCATTTGTTGCGGCATCAACTATCTGAGTAAGCATAGAGCTTCTCAGAATGGCCATCTCCTCTCTGTAGCTGAGGCCAGTAAATTGCACTAGCCTTGGAACTCCTGCAAAACGTGGGCAACACACCTCTATGGGGGCACTGCCTGCGGTCTTGCAGAACACGATCTCCATATGCGCATTGCAGCATCACGCAGATCTTTCACCATCAGAGTTGTAATCAAACTATCCGGTTTGCAAACAACTCTGAAACAGGCCATGCTGTAAATCAAGAATAAACATACATCATTTGACATACAGTAGGTTTAGGTAAACTGTGGCACTTTGCTAGTCTGGAACTACAAGTCTAAGCATATCAATTGATTTTTTTTTTCCATTTTTTTATTTAATCAAACAAGAATCCTTGTAACAATTGTTATCAAATTTAGGTTCCAGAATAGATCACTTAATTGTGTTTTATATAATTTACGAATAAGACGACCTATTGTATATTATAACAAGGCAAACAGTTTGGTTCCTGGCCACTACATTACTGTATATTTCCCTGGCTGCCACTACTATTTGAAGGTCTGAGACACACGAAATGCGGCTGCAAGCGCAGATGTCTTCTGCCGCAAACCGTACAACCGTATGCTAACATGAGGACCTGTGTGTCTGCAAGTGGGATGGCCGTGCCACCCACCGTATTCCCATCCATAGCACTCATCGTCATTATCTGCACTTACACCTGCCCTATGCTGGGGGTAAAAGATTCATCTCTGTCCCCACACCTCAAACAGGCACAGAAGTTGGGATTTGCACCCAAGACACTTGCATTATTCTCTCAATTTTATGCACCTGCTGGGTAGCTGCCCAATAATTCCCATTTCACAGATGGGAACATCTGCATGCAATTGCACCAGCTAGATATATTCTTAAATTAAAACTTAAATGCTACTGTGGTGCACCTGTCTTTGGTGCACTTTGTTTAACTGTGACTGGTCTAATGCTAATGGATGGTTTTCAGTCCCAATCAACAGTATATTTCCTATCCTGCAGTTTGGAGGCTGAAAACTGTAACTGCATGTGGTTTAGGCCAAGGTTTCAGGTCTCTTTCTGTGACTAAAATCGCAGTGCCCCTAAGCCACAGCATGGCTGACATGCTGCAGTCATTTGGGAACGGAGAAATGGTCAACGACGGCCAGAGACCCCATAAACGAGGGTCTGTTTTCCAAAGCAGATTTACTGGCCTCGATTTACTGGCCTCAGATACGGAGGCATTCTGAGTAGCCAATACCGCAACTAACATGCTGGTAATCCAATGTTGCATCTTCGGATGCAGTACTCAGATCTGCAATGCCGGCAGTGGATGTCTTTTGTCCTCAGGCGACACCTGTGGCATTAGTATATTTTCACATTGTGGTGTCATACAATGACACAGCAGCTATGCAAATAGCGTCCACCTCTGAATCAGGCCCTTAGTCCCCTGATATAATTACTTAACCACTTGTCTGGCATTGTGCGACCACATCAGCTAGTGCTTTATCTGGCTTGGTCGCACAGGATGCTACCAGTCAGATTGACAGCGTGTGCAGCTGCAGAGAAGAGAAACTTCCCTAGTGTCTGCCATGCTGCCGATCACTGATCAGTCTGTATATGGCAGGACCTCCCACCCAGCGGCTGTAGACAATAGCAGTCACTGGGAAGTGTAAATTAACCCCCCAAGCCCCCTCTGTGTACCTGGTGGCAGTCCCAGATTTTAAAATGATAGTTGCGATGGTCGCGATGTTTCTGATGGTCACTATGTTCCGATGGTGCCGTCCGATGTTCCGATGTTTAGGGGGAAACAATACAAATATACATAATTGTGGGGCTGTACTTTTGATTCCCGACATGTTCATGAGATATGTTAAGAGTGTATACGCACCTTGGTTATCAAATCTGGCGCCTAATTCAGATCATCTGATCGTAGAATCTCTGACATTTGGGAGTCCGCCCCGCATCTCGAGCCCTACCCCAACCCCCTTCCCCTGTAGAAGTGTGAAAGCAGTGAGGTGGCAGGCGGCTACCCGCCATGTTTTGGGTCGCATCGGCTGTGTGTGACATCACGCAGCCGCCGCGGCCCACCCCAGCAGCGGTCTGCACATACCTGCCTTGTCCGGACCATGCCCCCCCAACGGACCCTCCCGCGCCACGACCGCCTCTGCCTGTTAATCAGCACAAAGGGCACAACACAAAGGGCTTCAAGCAGTGATCGCAGCAGATGCAGCGATCGGGTCTGAATTAGGTTCCTGGTCGCATCTGAAGATTAAGTTTTAGGTACAGTGGGGCTCATTCCGAGTTGATCGTAGCTGTGCTAAATATAGCACAGCTACGATCAGGCACTCAGACATGCAGGGGGACGCCCAGCACAGGGCTAGTCTGCCCCGCATGTCAGTGCCGCCTTCCCCCCTGCAGAAGTGCAAAAGCATCGCACAACGGCAATGCTTTTGCATTTGAGTAACTCCCAACCAGCGCAGCTCCTGGTCGGGAGAACCTCTTCACTGCCCCTGGTCACAGCGGCTGCGTGTCATGTCACGCAGTCGCTGCGGCCCACCCCCTGCATGGTCCGGCCATGCCTGCGTTGGCCGGACCGCGTCCCCAAAATGGCAGCCAAACACCGCCGTGCCACCCCCTCCCGCCCAGCAACCGCCTCTGCCTGTCAGTCAAGCAGAGGCTATCGCTAGGAAACGAAGGCCTTCGGCCATCCGGCATACGCCGGTGCACTGAGGCACCGGCGCATGCGCAGTTCCGACCCGATCGCTGCGCTGCGATAAACTGCAGCAAGCGATCGGGTCGGAATGACCCCCAGTGTTCCATGGTACAATATCAGGAAAAAAGTGAAGTGTGTTCGCTCTTTCGACCGTTCTGTCGAATCCTTCTGCCGATGATCCTCCAGCAGTGCACGATATCTGCAGTGTCTAGAGTCACAATTGTTTCTTCCGATATTTTAGACAGATGAGTTTTGTAGATCACAAGATAGATTGTAAAAGTGTGTATGCATGAATCCTCACCAGACGCAAAATGAATGAAGGTACTGCAAGCCTGGGGTTTCTTATATATTTCTTATATCGCAGGGATATGTATTCCAATAATTTCAAGGATACACACAGTGCAACTTAAGGTTGCTGGGAGATTTTAGGGGGTAATTCAGACCTGATCGCTGCTAGAATTCGCATCGCAAGCAGCGTTTTTTTGCTGAATACGCATACGCAAAGTCACGAGTGCGCATGTTCCGGCCTCGCCGGTCGACGAATGTTCAGATATACATATGAAACTTGTGAACTCTGACAGGCAACAACAAAGAGGCGTGGTGAAGGCGGTGCGGGGGCATGGCTTCGCAGGCTAACGAAAAGGAGCGTGAAGGTGGGTGTCTTGCGGCTAAGGGCTGCAAGCGTGGATTTAGCACCGCTATCCCATCTTAAATAGAGCTCCCATCTTAGTAAATTTTACCCTTAGCATGCTTTTTTATTTGTACCAAAAATTACTCTTAGCAGTTTTTGCTTTTAAATACAAATACACTTTACCATGCATCACAAAAATAACAACAACACCATTTTAGGACAAAGTGTGAGGGGTTGTAATATTTTTACTCATAATTCAAAATAAATATATTTAGAACACAAAGACAATGATAAATTAAATAAACACTAAACAAAATGGCACAGCAACAAGCAGCTGGCTGAGCAGAAAAGAGGATTACAGTACCCATTAGTGAAGTACCCCCACAACAAGAGGCTGGTCTCAGTACCCTGGCTGAGGAAAATGTGGTGCAAATTGAGGAAGATTATGGGCACAATACCCAAAAGCAACAATCAGCCTCAAAAACTGAAGAGGAAGATGGGACAAGGTCACGGGCTAATGCATCGCAGCCAGGGAAAGAAATGAGGAGAGCAAAACCCCATTTGGCAGGAGGGACTTGGGCATTCTTGTCCCATAAGCCATTAAACAAAAACATTTTTGGAAACAGAACATGGGCGCTGGAAACAAGGACCGCATCTGGAGACAAATCACCGTTTCCCCCTATTTTGGCTGGCTGAAGGGGTTGTTCTGTGTTGGGTCTATGTGTGGTTCTGCGAGGGGCCTGCCCAGTGTGATCTTGTTCCTGGGCAGGGGTAGGGGATGGGGCAGGTGTTGTAGCCTTCCTGAGACTCTGGCCAAGGAGGGTTGCCATGGTCTGCATGCCTTGACCAATAGTGGCCGATAGGTCACACATGCCTTTGTCAACAGAGGAGGAGATGTCACACATGCCGTGTCGCACAGTGGAGAACAGCTCACTGACCGTGGAGGTCAGCTCATGCACCTCCAGCAGTATCTGGTCATAGAATTCGGTGGTGTTTCTCCTTTGACTTACAATGTGCTCCAGAAGCGCCTGGTTGGGGGAGTGCCTCAGTGTGTGGCCGGGATGGTGGGCTTTCTGGCCCCAAAATGGAGCTGTCATTGCTCTGTCGAAGTCGGAAAATATTACAGTACACACATCACGTACAAACTCCACACAGATGGCCTCCGTGCGCGTACTTGTTCTGCCGTGCATGCAGATATTCGCAAGTTGCGTATGACCGCTCACGCGGCCCTGCGTATTAGCGCGTGGTATGAGTAATTACGGTAGCATTTGTACTCGCATGGAAAAGCCACAAAGACATATCACATATTTAATCCACATAGTGCACAATGTACACATAGCCCCCACGCACCACACCAGCAAGTTATACTTGTTTAAATGGTACAACAACAAAGGGATTCACCTTTACAGGATATGAGGGGACAGCATTAGGTTATGAGTTGGTGTTTGGTATCCAGCTGTAGGGTATTTTAAGGGCAACATTCCGGTAGCAGTTTGCAGAAGATAGCACGCTCCTGCGCATAATTATGCGCAGGAACAGAATATTACAGGTTGAGTATCCCTTATCCAAAATGCTTGGGACCAGAGGTATTTTGGATATGGGATTTTTCCGTATTTTGGAATAATTGCATACCATAATGAGATATCAAGGTGATGGGAACTAAGTCTAAGCACAGAATGCATTTATGTTACATATACACCTTATACACAGCCTGAAGGTCATTTTAGCCAATATTTTGTATAACTTTGTGCATTAAACAAAGTGTGTCTACATTCACACAATTCATTTATGTTTCATATACACCTTATACACACAGCCTGAAGGTCATTTAATACAATATTTTGAATAACTTTGTGTATTAAACAAAATTTGTGTACACTAAGCCATCAGAAAACAAAGGTTTCACTATCTCACTCAAAAAAGTCCGTATTTCGGAAAATTCCGTATTTTGGAATATTTGGATATGGGATACTCAACCTGTACTATTATACTGTATTTACTGTACTCTGATATGCGGCGGGAACCCAGTGGAGACCAACTGCAAGCACACCTGGAACAGACATCGCCCACCTAGTCAAACCAACCCATGACCCCTCCAGTACTGTAAATGACCAACCCTTCGACCTATGGATGAAGAGGTTACAGTTTCCATTGTATTGTGTTTTTACCAACTGTATAAAAGCCAAAGCTGCATAGCCGGTCACTCTCTCTCTCTGAAGGTCATCTTGCTTGATTGATCTGAGCACCGGACCGAGTGGTGCTAACAAAACATATGTACCATTGTATTGTAGCCTCTTTTCTCTTGTTGTAATTGTATATTTGTTGTAACCCCCTTTTTATCAATTATATGTTGGCGGGTCGGATCCCAACTTCTTAAATACAATTGGTGTCGTGTCTCTTTCCCTGCTAAAGTTATAAGTGTATTTCAGCCACACGTGAAGCTGCATTGTGCTCTCAGCGTGTCTGCGTGTACTTTGTACGTCCGTCGCGGCGTGTGTACGCAAAGTGCATACACGGTACAGGGCTTTGTACGCTAATTGAGGAAAAAGTACGTAGGTTAAGGATTGAATACAGCAGCCGCAGCGGCTAGGTTTTAAAGTGTATTGAATGTATTAAGGTATTGCTTTTAGTCCTGTAATTAAATCAGCATTTACATCTGACTCCCTCCTCAGCCTCAGTGAGCTGCACCTCCTATGCTGTGAATGGAAAAGGAGACAAAAAAGGAAATAAAGCATTATTAAAACACATTTTTTTGGTTAAAATATTATAAATATTTTTAGACAAGACAGTTTACCTGCCAAGGCATGTGGACATTCAAGGGCAGGTGTGTCGGTGTCCATTTCGGACACACCTGCTACCTCCTCATACGACACACAAACCAAGGCTTGCTCCTCCAAGTTCGTATATTCAACTGTCTCAGGGAGTGTCCCTCCCCCTGTCCCAGCTTTTTCTTCAGTTTGTGGGCCTGGTTGCTGCATTTGGGTAGTGGGCCCAGAGTCTTCTTCAGTTTGGCCCACATCTTCCTCAGCCAGGGTACAGCCTCTTGATGTGTTTGTTGCCCAGTAGATGGGGTCCCTCACTACTGGGTCCTGCTCCTCCATCCTCTGCACAGGCAGGTGTTTGTTGCTGTGCTCTTTCTCGTGCCCTTTGCATTTCACATTTTCTTTCTAGTTTTCCAGACAGTTGGGCACTGAGCTGGCAGATCTCTTCTGTCAGTATCAGGATCCATGATGCTGGTAGCATGTTCGTATAGTTCAGGGGAGTGTTGTTTTATACCTACGTATGCATACTTAGCATAAATTAGCACAGGTGATGCATACACAATTAGTACATTTGCTTTGATTGCGTATACTATTTAATCATGTTCTAGGCATCCATGGTTTGTGGGTATATGGAGTTGTGCTGTGAGACTGGAGACTGGAGAGTTGTTTGTTGAGGTAACTAAGTAGTGTTTTTTTTGTGATGTATTTTGAAATATGTATTACTTTTAATTAGAGATGAGCGGGTTCGGTTTGTAGAGATCTGAATCCCCCTGAACTTCACCTATTTTACACGGGTCCGAGGCAGCCTCGGATCTTCCCGCCTTGCTCGGTTAACCCGAACGCGCCCGAACGTCATCATCCCGCTGTCGGATTCTCGCAAGATTCGTTTTCTATATAAAGAGCCGCGCGTCGCCACCATTTTCACTCGTGCATTGGAGATTGAACAGAGAGGACGTGGCTACGTTCTCTCCCTGAAAAGCTCCATATCTGTGCTCAGTGTGCTGAAAATATCTGTGCTCAGTGTGCTGCAAATATCTGTGCTCAGTGTGCTTCAAATATCTACGTTCTCTTCCTGAAAATGCTCCATATCTGTGCTCAGTGTGCTGCAAATATCTGTGCTCAGTGTGCTGCAAATATCTACCTTCTCTGCCTGAAAAGCTCCATTTCTGTGCTCAGTGTGCTGCATTGTGGGGACCACCAGTATATAATTATAGTTGTAGTACAGTTCAGTAGGCCATTGCTGTATCTTGCAGCTCCGTGTCAGACTCAGTTCTAGACAGTATCCTGATCATCAGTGCTCAATATCTGCTGCATTTTGTGTGACCAGTATGTGTATATATATATATATATATATATATATATATAGTACAGTGCAGCATTTTGGTGACCACCAGTATAGTAGTACAGTACAGTAGGCCACTGCTGTATCTTGCAGCTCTGTGTCACTTCAAGTATCCATATCTGTGCTGCATTGTTGTGAGTAGTATATATATAGTAGGACAGTGCAGCCTTTTGGTGACCAACAATATGTAGTTGTACAGTACAGTACAGTAGTCCATTGCTGTATCTTGCAGCTCTGTGTCAAGTATCCTATCCATATCTCTGCTGCATTGCTTTTGTGAGCAGTATATAGTAAGACAGTGCAGCATTGTGGTGACCACCAGTATACATATACAGTAGTACAGTACAGTAGGCCATTGCTGTATCTTGCAGCTCTGTGTCAAGTATACTATCCATATCTGTGCTGCATTGTTGTTGTGAGCAGTATATAGTAAGACAGTGCAGCATTGTGGTGACCACCAGTATACATATACAGTAGTACAGTACAGTAGGCCATTGCTGTATCTTGCAGCTCTGTGTCAAGTATACTATCCATATCTATGCTGCATTGTTGTTGTGAGCAGTATATAGTAAGACAGTGCAGCATTGTGGTGACCACCAGTATACATATACAGTAGTACAGTACAGTAGGCCATTGCTGTATCTTGCAGCTCCGTATCACTTCAAGTATCCATATCTGTGCTGCATTGTTGTGAGCAGTATATAGTAGGACAGTGCAGCATTTTGGTAACCAGCAGTAGTAGTACAGACAGTACAGTAGGCCATTGCTATTGATATATTACTGGCATATAATTCCACACATTAAAAAATGGAGAACAAAAATGTGGAGGGTAAAATAGGGAAAGATCAAGATCCACTTCCACCTTGTGCTGAAGCTGCTGCCACTAGTCATGGCCGAGACGATGAAATGCCATCAACGTCGTCTGCCAAGGCCGATGCCCAATGTCATAGTAGAGAGCATGTAAAATCTAAAAAACTAAAGTTCAGTAAAATGACCCAAAAATCAAAATTAAAAGCATCTGAGGAGAAGCGTAAACTTGCCAATATGCCATTTACGACACGGAGTGGCAAGGAACGGCTGAGGCCCTGGCTTTTGTTCATGGCTAGTGATTCAGCTTCACATGAGGATGGAAGCACTCATCCTCCCGCTAGAAAAATGAAAAGACTTAAGCTGGCAAAAGCACAACAAAGAACTGTGTGTTCTTCTAAATCACAAATCCCCAAGGAGAGTCCAATTGTGTCGGTTGCGATGCCTGACCTTCCCAACACTGGACGGGAAGAGGTGGCGCCTTCCACCATTTGCACGCCCCCTGCAAGTGCAGGAAGGAGCACCCACAGTCCAGTTCCTGATAGTCAAATTGATGATGTCACTGTTGAAGTACACCAGGATGAGTGTTGCTGGCACTGAGGAGGAAATTGACAAGGAGGATTCTGATGGTGAGGTGGTTTGTTTAAGTCAGGCACCCGGGGAGACACCTGTCGTCCGTGGGATGAATATGGCCATTGACATGCCTGGTCAAATTACAAAATAAAATCACCTCTTCGGTGGGGAATTATTTTAACAGAAATGCGGACAACAGGTGTCAAGCCATGTGTTGCCTTTGTCAAGCTGTAATAAGTAGGGGTAAGGACGTTAACCACCTAGGAACATCCTCCCTTATACGTCGCCTGGAGCGCATTCATCAGAAGTCATTGACAAGTTCAAAAACTTTGGGTGACAGCGGAAGCAGTCCACTGACAACTAATTTCCTTCCTCTTGTACCTAAGCTCCTGCAAATCACACCACCAACTGCCTCAGTGTCAATTTCCTCCTTAGACAGGAATGCCAATAGTCCTGCAGGCCATGTCACTGGCAAGTCTGACGAGTCCTCTCCTAACTGGGATTCCTCCGATGGATCCTTCAGTGTAACGCCTACTGCTGCTGGCGCTGCTGTTATTGCTGCTGGGAGTCGATCGTCATCCCAGAGGGGAAGTCGGAAGACCACTTGTACTACTTCCAGTAAGCAATTGACTGTCCAACAGTCCTTTACGAGGAAGATAAAATATCACAGCAGTCATCCTGTTGCAAAGCGGATAACTCAGGACTTGGCAGCTGTGTTGGTGTTAGACGTGCGTCCGGTATCCGGCATTAGTTCACAGGGAATTAGAGAATTGCTTGAGTGAGTGTGTCCCCGGTACCAAATACCATCTAGGTTCCACTTCTCTAGGCAGGCGATACCGAGAATGTACACAGACATCAGAAAAAGACTCACCAGTGTCCTAAAAAATGCAGTTGTACCCAATGTCCACTTAACCACGGACATGTAGACAAGTGGAGCAGGGCAGACTCAGGACTATATGACTGTGACAGCCCACTGGGTAGATGTATTGCCTCCCGCAGCAAGAACAGCACCAGTAGCAGCATCTCGCAAACGCCAACTCGTTCCTAGGCAGGCTACGCTTTGTATCACCGCTTTCCATAAAAGGCACACAGCTGACAACCTCTTACGGAAACTGAGGAACATCATCGCAGAATGGCTTACCCCAATTGGACTCTCCTGGGGATTTGTGACATCGTACAACGCCACCAATATTGTGCGTGCATTACATGTGGGCAAATTCCAGCACGTCCCATGTTTTGCACATACATTGAATTTGGTGGTGCAGAATTTTTTTAAAAACGACAGGAGCATGCAAGAGATGGCCCGAAGAATTGCGGGCCACTTTCGGCATTCAGCCACCGCGTGCCGAAGACTGGAGCACCAGCAAACACTCCTGAACCTGCCCCGCCATCATCTGAAGCAAGAGGTGGTAACGAGGTGGAATTCAACCCTCTATATGCTTCAGAGGATGGAGGAGCAGCAAAAGGCCATTCAAGCCTATACATCTGCCTACGATATAGGCAAAGGAGGGGGAATGCACCTGACTCAAGCGCAGTGGAGAATGATTTCAACGCTGTGCAAGGTTCTGCAACCCTTTGAACTTGCCACACGTGAAGTCAGTTCAGACACTGCCAGCCTTAGTCAGGTCATTCCCCTCATCAGGCTTTTGCAGAAGCAGCTGGAGAGATTGAAGGAGGAGCTAAAATGGAGCGATTCCGCTAGGCATGTGGGACTTGTGGATGGAGCCCTTCATTCGCTTAACCAGGATTCACGGGTGGTCAATCTGTTGAAATCAGAGCACTACATTTTGGCCACCGTGCTCGATCCTAGGTTTAAAGCCTACGTTGTATCTCTCTTTCCGGCAGACACAAGTCTGCAGAAGTTCAAAGACCTGCTGGTGAGAAAATTGTCAAGTCAAGCGGAACGTGAGCCGTCAACAGCTCCTCCTTCACATTCTCCCGCAACTGGGGCTGCAAGGAAAAGGCTAAGAATTCCGAGCCCACCCGCTGGCGGTGATGCAGGGCAGTCTGGAGCGAGTGCTGACATCTGGTCCGGACTGAAGGACCTGCCAACGATTACTGACATGTCGTCTACTGTCACTGCGTATGATTCTGTCACCATTGAAAGAATGGTGGAGGATTATATGAGTGACAGCATCCAATTAGGCACGTCAGACAGTCCGTACGTATACTGGCAGGAAAAAGAGGAAATTTGGAGGCCCTTGCACAAACTGGCTTTATTTTACCTAAGTTACCCCCTCCAGTGTGTACTCCGAAAGAGTGTTTAGTGCAGCCGGTCACCTTGTCAGCGATCGGCGCACGAGGTTACTTCCCCAAAATATGTAGAAGATGATGTTCATCAAAATGAATTATAATCAATTCCTCCGTGGACACATTCACCATCAATTGCCTCCAGAAAGTACACAGGAACCTGAGATGGTGGATTCCAGTGGGGATGAATTAATATTCTGTGAGGAGGGGGATGTACACAGTGAAAGGGGTGAGGAATCAGAGGATGATGATGAGGTGGACATCTTGCCTCTGTAGAGCCAGTTTGAGCAAGGAGAGATTGATTGCTTCTTTTTTTGGTGGGGGCCCAAACCAACCAGTAATTTCAGCCACAGTCGTGTGGCAGACCCTGTCGCTGAAATGATGGGTTTGTTAAAGTGTGCATGTCCTGTTTATATAACATATGGGTGGGTGGGAGGGCCCCCCAAGGACAATTCCATCTTGCACCTCTTTTTTTTTTTATCTTTGCATCATGTAATGTTTGGGGCCAATTTTTTTTAAGTGCCATCCTGTCTGACACTGCAGTGCCACTCCTATATGGGCCAGGTGTTTGTGCCGGCCACTTGGGTCGCTTAGCTTAGTCATCCAGCGACCTCGGTGCAAATTTAAGGACTAAAAATAATATTGTGAGGTGTTCAGAATAGACTGGAAATGAGTGTAAATGATGGTTATTGAGGTTAATAATACTATAGGATCAAAATTACCCCCAAATTCTATGATTTAAGCTGTTTTTGAGTGTTTTTTGTAAAAAAAAACACCCGAATCCATAACACACCGAATCCGACAAAAAATTTTCAGGGAGGTTTTGCCAAAACGCGTCCGAATCCAAAACACAGCCGCGGAACCGAATCCAAAACCAAAACACACAACACGAAAAATTTCCGGTGCACATCTCTACTTTTAATTACATTACCTTGGACTAATGCCAATGTTATGTGTTATGCACAGCCGTGGTATTTTTGCTGTGATTTTGTCGTTTTTGTGGTAAGTATGTGTTGTATGGTGATGATTGTGTGAGTTAGCACAGCACAGCGTGTTTGCAACACGTCCCTGTGTAGTGTCTTGTGGTGCGGTGCGTTTTTTTTTTTGTGTATTGTGGTCGCACAGCGTCTAGCACAAACAATGCATATGTATTCTTGTGGTTTTGTTTTGTGTTGGCTTGTTATGAAAGTTGCTTGTAGTGTAGATGAACTGACTGTTGGATTTTTTATTACATTTTGGCATTTATTATCAAGGGAACAACATTATATCTATCTGCGGGTAAGTACTGTATATGCATGTTCCTAGGTGTGTGTTTTGTGGTAGGCTGTTTTTTTTCTGTGTGTGTTTATTATACTTATATCTCTTTCTCCTGAAGGAAGCATCATTTATTTTGTTGTTATTAAGCCAAAGTAGGCGATTGAATTTGAATTTTGTGGCCTTTTGCCTGTTGATTTTTTCTGACTCATCTGCGGGTAAGTATATGCATGTTCCTAGGTGTGTGTTTTGTGCTGGGCTGTTGGTTTCTATTAGTGTGGTGTTGTTGTTGTTGTTGTTGTTGTTGTTGTTTTATAATTTTCTCAAGGCAGATGTAATATTGTTTTTTTGGGGGCCAAAGTAGCCTTGTTTAGTTGTTTATCTGCATGATGATGTAGTTTATTTGTGGTTGTTTTGTCTGGCAAATATGCATGCCCATTGTGTTGTTGTGGTGTGTTTTGTTTATAAAATTTTACTTGTCTTGATTTGAGTCCTAAATTTTAACAATGTTTCTTTCCTCCTGTTGTGCACAATTTAGATATGGATTATACCACATCTGTAAGTGGTTCTTAGTATTTTTTTGTTATTTTCAAGAATGTTTGTTAACACTTTAACTAGTGATGTGCACCGGAAATTTTTCGGGTTTGTGTTTTGGTTTTGGATTCGGTTCCGCGGCCGTGTTTTGTATTCGGACGCGTTTTTGCAAAACCTCCCTGAAAATTTTTTGTCAGATTCGGGTGTGTTTTGGATTCGGGTGGTTTTTTTACAAAAAACCCTCAAACAGCTTAAATCATAGAATTTGGGGGTCATTTTGATCCCATAGTATTATTAACCTCAATAATCATAATTTCCACTCATTTCCAGTCTATTCTGAACACCTCACACCTCACAATATTATTTTTAGTCCTAAAATTTGCACCGAGGTCGCTGGATGACTAAACTAAGCGACCCAAGTGGCCGACACAAACACCTGGCCCATCAAGGAGTGGCACTGCAGTGTCAGACAGGATGGCACTTAAAAAAAATAGTCATCAAACAGCACATGATGCAAAGAAAAAAAGAGGCGCAATGAGGTAGCTGTGTGACTAAGCTAAGCGACCCAAGTGGCCGACACAAACACCTGGCCCATCTAGGAGTGGCACTGCCGTGTCAGACAGGATGGCACTTCAAAAAAATAGTCCCCAAACAGCACATGATGCAAAGAAAAAAAGAGGCGCAATGAGGTAGCTGTGTGACTAAGCTAAGCGACCCAAGTGGCCGACACAAACACCTAGCCCATCTAGGAGTGGCACTGCAGTGTCAGACAGGATGGCACTTCAAAAAAATAGTCCCCAAACAGCACTTGATGCAAAGAAAAAAAGAGGCGCAATGAGGTAGCTGTGTGACTAAGCTAAGCGACCCAAGTGGCCGACACAAACACCTAGCCCATCTAGGAGTGGCACTGCAGTGTCAGACAGGATGGCACTTCAAAAAAATAGTCCCCAAACAGCACATGATGCAAAGAAAAAAAAGAGGCGCAATGAGGTAGCTGTGTGACTAAGCTAAGCGACCCAAGTGGCCGACACAAACACCTGGCCCATCTAGGAGTGGCACTGCCGTGTCAGACAGGATGGCACTTCAAAAAAATAGTCCCCAAACAGCACATGATGCAAAGAAAAAAAGAGGCGCAATGAGGTAGCTGTGTGACTAAGCTAAGCGACCCAAGTGGCCGACACAAACACCTAGCCCATCTAGGAGTGGCACTGCAGTGTCAGACAGGATGGCACTTCAAAAAAATAGCCCCCAAACAGCACATGATGCAAAGAAAAAAAGAGGCGCAATGAGGTAGCTGTGTGACTAAGCTAAGCGACCCAAGTGGCCGACACAAACACCTGGCCCATCTAGGAGTGGCACTACAGTGTCAGACAGGATGGCACTTCAAAAAAATAGTGCCCAAACAGCACATGATGCAAAGAAAAAAAGAGGCGCAATGAGGTAGCTGTGTGACTAAGCTAAGTGGCCTTCTGTACCGTACTGCTATATATTATATACTGGTGGTCAGCAAACTGTGCAAAACTGAAATGCAATACAGGTATGGATGGATAGTATACTTGACGACACAGAGGTAGGTAGAGCAGTGGCCTTCTGTACCGTACTACTATATATTATATACTGGTGGTCAGCAAACTGTGCAAAACTGAAATGCGCCACCAGTATGGATGTATAGTATACTGGACGACACAGAGGTAGGTAGAGCAGTGGCCTACTGTACCGTACTGCTATATATTATGTACTGGTGGTCAGCAAACTGTGCAAAACTGAAATGCACCACAGGTATGGATGGATAGTATACTTGACGACACAGAGGTAGGTAGAGCAGTGGCCTTCTCTACCGTACTGCTATATATTATATACTGGTGGTCAGCAAACTGTGCAAAACTGAAATGCACCACAGGTATGGACGGATAGTATACTTGACGACACAGAGGTAGGTAGAGCAGTGGCCTACTGTACCGTACTGCTATATAATATATACTGGTGGTCAGCAAACTGTGCAAAACTGAAATGCACCACAGGTATGGATGGATAGTATACTTGACGACACAGAGGTAGGTAGAGCAGTGGCCTACTGTACCGTACTGCTATATATTATATACTGGTGGTCAGCAAACTGTGCAAAACTGAAATGCACAACAGGTATGGATGGATAGTATACTAGACGACACAGAGGTAGGTAGAGCAGTGGCCTACTGTACCATACTGCTATATATTATATACTGGTGGTCAGCAAACTGTGCAAAACTGAAATGCACCACAGGTATGGATGGATAGTATACTTGACGACACAGAGGTAGGTAGAGCAGTGGCCTACTGTACCGTACTGCTATATATTATATACTGGTGGTCAGCAAACTGTGCAAAACTGAAATGCACCACAGGTATGGATGGATAATATACTTGACGACACAGAGGTAGGTAGAGCAGTGGCCTACTGTACCGTACTGCTATATATTATATACTGGTGGTCAGCAAACTGTGCAAAACTGAAATGCACCACAGGTATGGATGGATAGTATACTTGACGACACAGAGGTAGGTAGAGCAGTGGCCTACTGTACCGTACTGCTATATATTATATACTGGTGGTCAGCAAACTGTGCAAAACTGAAATCCACCACAGGTATGGATGGGATAGTATACTTGACGACACAGAGGTAGAGCAGTTTACTACTGTACTGTACTGCTTTCTATATAGTTATACTGGTGGTCAGCAAAATTCTGCACTGTCCTCCTACTATATACTACAATGCAGCACAGATATGGAGCGTTTTTCAGGCAGAGAACGTATAATACTGGTGGTCACTGGTCAGCAAAACTCTGCACTGTCCTCCTACTATATAATACTGCTGGTCCCCAGTCCCCACAATAAAGCAATTAGCACAATGAGCACAGATATTTGCAGCACACTGAGCACAGATATGGAGCTTTTTTCAGGCAGAGAACGTAGATATTTGCACTTGCAGCACACTGAGCACAGATATTTGCAGCACACTGAGCACAGATATTAGCAGCCCACTGAACATAGAAACTGAGAGGACGCCAGCCACGTCCTCTCACGATCATCTCCAATGCATAAGTGAAAAATGGCGGCGACGCGCGGCTCCTTATATAGAATACGAATCTCGCGAGAATCCGACCGCGGGATGATGACGTTCGGGCGCGCTCAGGTTAACCGAGCAAGGCGGGAGGATCCGAGTTGCTCGGACCCGTGCAAAAAAAGGTGAAGTTCGGGCGGGTACGGATCCCGAGGATACGAACCCGCTCATCACTAACTTTAACACCGTGTTATGATTTAACACTCTGCTAAATGTGTATTTCAGTTGTCGGAGGCTACATACCTGTATGCTTTATACGGCCACCCCCAACCTGCCCTCATCCTCGAAGGCCATGGAGGCGTTCAAGGCCTCGTATCTTTAGAGCCTGTGTCAGTCTTTTTGGAATGACAGATGACAAGGTGGTGCAGCGCTATAGGCTTCCGCCTCATGTCATCCTAGAAACTCAATAATAGAGAGTGATCTAGAAAGTACAATTCGGCATCCTACATCAATTCCACCACTGACACAATTCATTGCTGTCTTACATTTCTGCACCTCAGGGTCCTACCAGCATATAGTAGGAGTCCTGGTAGGCGTCTCCCAGTCCACATTCTCAAGGATCCTGAGGTGCATAATAGCTGCGTTCCTCAAAAGAACTAAGCAGTTCATATCAATGCCATTGGATATGGAGTCCCTAGATGTGGTGAAAAATTCCGTGAAGGGGGGAGTCGCTTCCCACACGTTATTGGGGTAGTGGATGGGATACGCATTCCACTTGTGGCACCAACACATAATGAAGAAATCTTTAGGAACAGAAAAATGTTCCACTCTTTGAATGTGATGGTTGTTTGTAACCCATCCCTCCAGATCCTTTCCCTGAATGCCCGGTACTCAGGAAGTGCCCATGATTCCCACGTGATTCGGCAATCAGGGATATGGCAAAGATTAAGCATGTTGGAAGGCGAAGATGGGTGGATCTTGGGTGAGTTAGTGCCACATGAAAATGTTAAAGTGTTGTGTAAAGGTTAAGTTTTGTGGATTTTTGTTTGATAACCATATTTGTTTGGGGTTTTTGCAGGAGATCATGGATATCCTTGCACCCCCTAGCTCATGACTCCTTACAGCACACCAACACGAGGACCACAATCGGCATTTAATTCCGGCCTTACAGCCACCAGACAGCCGGTGGAGCACACAATCGGAGTCATAAAAAGGTGCTTCCGTGTGCTCCCCCGCACTGGTTGTGACCTAATGTATTCACCGGAAATGGTTAGTAAGCTAGTGGTCCTGTGTGCAATACTCCACAATATTGCTGTAAGGAGGCATGTGGAGCTGCCACAAAATGAGGTGTTGGCACCAGAGGATGAGGAACCAGGAGTTGGCCGGACATGGAGGCGGGGCTCCATGTCCCAGCGTGGCCATGCCCATGCCCTTAGGGCCAGAATAGTGAATCAATATTTCAGGTATGAGCACATCAGAATTTTTTTTGGGGGGGGTTTGTTTATTTTAATTTAAACTTTGTGGGTACTCACAAAAAAAACAGGAGGGGTATATAGTATACAGCGGGGTTGCAACGGTAACTAATATATAAATCACAGGAGTCTATAGTATAGAATATACAGGAGGGGGTATATAATCTAAGGAAGGGATCCAGCTGTATATACTAGATTAAATATGGGGGGTGCAGTTCACAGGGTACAGGTAGGCAGAATACAGTATAGACTACAGCGGTGGAAAGGTTGCAGTACATAATGTGTGTGTGTGTGTGTGTGTGTATATATCGATATATATATATATATATATATATATATATAGTGTAACACTGTAGGGGTGCAAGGCGCCTTTTCCTGGGGAATATGGTAGCACGCAGCAGCTGAGGAACAACACAAGTCCAGTTTCTGGTACAACTGACCCCGGCCAGTTTTATTGAAACAGAAAATAAAACAAACCCCAAAATAAAAATACCTTGCCTGTCCGGCACTAACTAAACATAAGATATTCCTAACTGTCACTAAACAAAACACAGAGTTCTTCAGTACATACTGTATAGCTTACTTGCATCAGAAAGCGTGTCTCTCACACACAGATCCCTCAGCCTTCCCAGGCAGTCTGCCCATACTAATCAGGTTAGCAGCACTATAACACACTTACACAGCTGAAACCCTGATTAGCCCTCTGTGAGGCCAAAGACCCGAACTGGGCCCAATGTCTAGAACTCGCCTTATCTCTCTCTCAGAGCCTTTACCCAGCTTTTACAGCAAACTGAAAAGGTTCAGACAAAACAAAAAGCATTTTTCCTAGAAGTTAACATTTTCTAAAACATGTAAGACAAGAACCTGGGACAAATATACCTGCCCTCAAACACTATCCCAGTGTTCTTGTCACATATCCCCCTCCCCTGTTTCGACCTAGGGGCCGGAACACTTGTAGCCCCCAAACAGAAGATGCGAGACAATGCATCTGCGTTGGCCAATTGTGTTCCCGGTCTATGTTCGACAGTAAACTTAAAGTCCTGCAACGCTAGAAACCATCTAGTTACACGAGCATTCTTGCCTCTATTTACATACATCCATTTTAAAGGGGCATGGTCTGTCACTAGTCTGAATTGTCTACCCAAGAGGTAATATCTCAAGGTATCTAGTGCCCACTTAATGGCCAAAGCCTCCTTTTCCACAATGGCATACCTTTTTTCATGCTCATTGAGTTTCCTACTCAAATAAATGATAGGGTGTTCGTCCCCATCTCTGGTTTGGGACAGCACAGCACCTATCCCTACCTCTGAGGCATCTGTCTGTACCACAAATTCTTTTGAAAAATCTGGTGTTATCAACACCGGTTGTGAACACAAAGCCACTTTTAACGCTTGGAACGCCTTTTCTGCATCAGGGTTCCATTTCACCACATTTGACTGCTTCCCTTTGGTAAGGTCTGACAACGGCACCGCTGTGGTCGCAAAATTAGGAACAAACCGTCTGTAGTACCCAGTAATTCCCAAAAAAGCCCTTACCTGTTTTTTATTCACTGGACGAGGCCAGTTTTGAATAGCATCAACTTTATTCAATTGGGGCCTAATCAGACCTCTGCCTATGGTGAAGCCCAAGTATTTGACCTCCTCCATTGCGAGGCAGCACTTCTTTGGGTTAGCAGTTAACCCTGCCTCTCTGATTGAGTCCAGTACTGCTTGTACTTTAACCAAATGGGACCCCCAGTCTGTACTGTGAATTACCACATCATCCAAATAGGCAGCTGCATATTTTCTATGGGGCCTCAAAATTTTATCCATCGCCCGTTGAAAGGTTGCTGGAGCCCCATGCAACCCAAAGGGTAACATCTTATACTGGTACAGCCCCTCCGGAACCGAAAAGGCTGTTTTTTCTTTGGCGCTATCAGATAAAGGTATTTGCCAGTAACCTTTGGTCAGGTCCAATGTGGTGAGAAACCTGGCTGTTCCCAGCCTTTCTACAAGCTCATCCACACGGGGCATGGGGTATGCGTCAAACTTGGACACCTCATTTAACTTACGAAAGTCATTACAGAAGCGTATGCTACCGTCGGGCTTCGGGATGAGCACTATGGGACTGGACCACTCACTGTTAGACTCCTCTATGACTCCAAGTTCTAACATGGTTTTAACTTCCTTAGAAATAGCTTCTCGCTGAGCTTCAGGAATCCTATATGGCTTTAAATGAACCCTGACCCCTGGTTCTGTGACAATGTCATGTTTTATTATGGTCGTTCGGCCAGGCAGCTCTGAAAATACCTCCCTATTTTGGATGAGAAATTCTTTAACCTGATTGTTCTGATCAGCTGATAATGTCTCTGACACCTTCACTGCGGGAAGCAACCGGGGTGAAAACACCGAACGGCAAGGCTCCGCTGACAGAGACAACCTATCTTTCCAGGGTTTGATTAAGTTAACATGGTAAATCTGTTCGGGTTTTCTCTTTCCCGGCTGGTATACTTTGTAATTAACCTCATTCACTTTTTCCCTAATCTCAAATGGACCCTGCCATTTAGCTAGGAATTTGCTTTCCACAGTGGGTACCAAAACAAGAACTCTATCTCCAGGAGCAAATTCCCGTATCTTGGCACTCCGGTTATAGACCCTCTGTTGAGCACTTTGGGCCTGTTCCATGTGCTCTCTGACAACAGGTACCACGGCTGCAATCCTATCCTGCATTTGTGTTACATGCTCAATAACGCTTCTATAAGGAGTGGGCTGTCCTTCCCACGTCTCTTTGGCAATATCCAACAACCCTCTGGGGTGTCTACCATACAACAAATCAAACGGAGAAAACCCCGTAGAGGACTGAGGAACTTCTCTGATGGCCATTAACAAGTAGGGCAACAAACAATCCCAGTTTTTCCCATCTCTCTCAACAACCTTTTTTAACATACTTTTTAATGTTTTATTAAACCTTTCCACCAACCCGTCAGTTTGGGGATGGTAGATGGACGTCCTGAGGTGAGTGACCTTAAATAACTTGCACAATTCTTTCATGATCCTTGACATAAATGGAGTACCTTGGTCAGTCAAAATTTCTTTTGGTATTCCCACTCTACTAAATACCTGCACCAGCTCCTTAGCTATCGCCTTGGTTGTGATAGTGCGTAAAGGGACAGCCTCAGGATATCGAGTGGCATAGTCCATAATTACCAGGATATACTGATGGCCCCGAGCAGACTTTAACAAGGGCCCCACGAGATCCATGGCTATTCTGTCAAACGGGACCTCTATAATAGGCATGGGAACTAGTGGGCTCCTGAAATGGGGTCTAGGGGCATGATACTGGCATTCAGGACAGGAAGAACAATATTCAGACACTTCTTTATAAACCCCTGGCCAAAAGAACCTTTGTAAAACTCTTTCAGTGGTTTTTTCTGCCCCTAAATGTCCTGCGGTAACGTGACTATGAGCTAAATCTAGTACCGTTCTCCGATAAGGCTGGGGAACTACCAGCTGTTCTACCACATCCTCACCCCTTTTGACAATGTGGTACAAGAGCTCATTACAGATGGCCATGTGGGGATACGTAACCCTGTCACCTGGTACCACAGGTTCCCCATTAACAATCTTAACATTCTCTCTAGCCTTTATTAAGGTAGGATCCTTTAACTGTTCAGACGCAAACAGATCCTTCTTTACCTCCAGGTCAGGCACGCTTTCAGTTCTAACTACTATGTCTCTGTTCCCGGCAAGAGGGTCCTCACTGGACTCCCCATCTGTCACTTCCCCAGCCAAACTAGCAAAAGGCAAAGGGCCAGAAAGTTCCGAAGACCCACGTACATCCATAAAATCACCGGTATTATCAACTGGCTTTTTACTTCTCACATCTGTTGATAACCGTGATTCCCACAGTTTCCAAAAATGAGGAAAATCCCTCCCTATTATGGCCTCATGCACCAAGGTAGGGACCAGTCCCACTTTAACCATTGCTGACCCACAACAAGTTTCTATATTCACCTCAGCAGTGGCATAATGTTGGGTATCCCCATGTATGCAAGTTACCCCAATAGGTATTTGCTGGACCTTTAAGGGGTTCACTAACCCAGCTTTCACGAGGGTAACTAAACTTCCTGAATCTAGCAAGGCCTCTACCCGGTTACCCTCTAAGAACACATCACACATTTGTTTTTCCAGCTCAGGTGAAGGTACCACAGTACAGGCTAACCTAGCAAAGAAAGACATTCTGCGACATTCAAAGGCAGCATCACATTGCATGGGTTCTTGCATGACTGGGCAATTGGCAACAACATGACCTGGCATACCACATCTAAAACATTTAACCACACGATTATCAACCCGTTTGGGCAACATAGACCGTTCTAGCCCCATTGGCCTGTCTCCAGGGCCAGTGTTTACAGTCTCTCCAGCCTTGCGTTCTCTTAACCGCCCAGCAACGTTTTCCCACGGAACAGTCTTACCAGTCTTTACTGAAGGGCGCTGTCGAGGATCTATGGGTTGCTGGGTGGTCATCAGTAGTTCCTCTGCTGCCAAATACCGCTCTACCATGTCTACTAATTGGTCAGCAGTACCCGGGTTTCCATGGCTCACCCACTTGCGCAGGACCATGGGCAAAGATCTCAAGTAGCGGTCCATGACGACTCTTTCAACCATCTGGGGACCAGTTAATGTCTCTGGCTGTAGCCATTTTTTTGTTAGCTGAATAAGGTCGTGCATCTGAGAGCGCGGAGGCTTCTCCATGGCGTACACCCAACGGTGCACCCGTTGTGCTCGTACTGACAGCGTGACTCCCAGGCGGGTCAGGATCTCAGTCTTTAGTTTATCATAGTCCCGAGCCTCAGCAGGGCTTAAATCAAAGTACGCTTTTTGGGGCTCACCTGACAGAAAAGGTGCCAGCAGACTGGCCCACTGTGCTTTTGGCCAGTTCTCACGCTCTGCAGTCCTTTCAAACGTGGTCAAGTAGGCCTCCACATCGTCAGCCTCTGTCATTTTCTGCAAGAAGTGACTGGCCCGTATAGAACTAGAGCTGGTTGGAGCACTGACGGCCACATCTCCAATCCGGGCTGCAAGGCTCTGCACCACTTCTGTTAAGGCCTCTCTATCCTGACGCTGTTGCCGGTAAAGTTCGTCAATAGCCACCTGCTGCTGTCTCCTATTTTCCTCCATTGCCACCTGCTGCTGTCGGTTGGCCTCCTGCTGAGCCGCTGTAGCTTGTAGCAAGGCTTTAAGCAGATCCTCCATGTCGACAGATTTTTCAGGCGGCTTTGTAGCTGCTTTCACCCAAGACATATATCAAACCCTCAGGGGTGAGTCTCAGTAACTTCACACTGGGCTGTATCTGCATAAACCACCGTTTTCTGCAGGCCTCACAAAGCTGCTGCTTTCACTTATGCGCAGAACGGGGTTGCTCGCATTCTCCACCAAGTTGTAACACTGTAGGGGTGCAAGGCGCCTTTTCCTGGGGAATATGGTAGCACGCAGCAGCTGAGGAACAACACAAGTCCAGTTTCTGGTACAACTGACCCCGGCCAGTTTTATTGAAACAGAAAATAAAACAAACCCCCAAAATAAAAATACCTTGCCTGTCCGGCACTAACTAAACATAAGATATTCCTAACTGTCACTAAACAAAACACAGAGTTCTTCAGTACATACTGTATAGCTTACTTGCATCAGAAAGCGTGTCTCTCACACACAGATCCCTCAGCCTTCCCAGGCAGTCTGCCCATACTAATCAGGTTAGCAGCACTATAACACACTTACACAGCTGAAACCCTGATTAGCCCTCTGTGAGGCCAAAGACCCGAACTGGGCCCAATGTCTAGAACTCGCCTTATCTCTCTCTCAGAGCCTTTACCCAGCTTTTACAGCAAACTGAAAAGGTTCAGACAAAACAAAAAGCATTTTTCTTAGAAGTTAACATTTTCTAAAACATGTAAGACAAGAACCTGGGACAAATATACCTGCCCTCAAACACTATCCCAGTGTTCTTGTCACAATAGATAGATATAGATAGATAGGTTTTTATTCCTTAGATACAATAGTAGTGCATTTGTGAGTGAATAAACCATACTTTCTCTTACGTCCTAGAGGATGCTGGGGTACACATTAGTACCATGGGGTATAGATGGGTCCCTTGTGAGCCATGGGCACTTTAAGAGTTTAATAGTGTGGGCTGGCTCCTCCCTCTATGCCCCTGCTACCAGACTCAGTTTAGAAAATGTGCCCGGTGGAGCCGGTCAAAGCTAGGGGAGCTCCTAGGGGCTTTTCTAGTTTTATTATTTTTTAAGAGCTGTTAGGTACAGGAAGACTGCTGGCAACAGCCTCCCTGCTTGATGGGACTTGGGGGGGGGTGTAGGATCCAACCCTTGAGGTTAATGGCTCCTATCTCCGCTGACAGGACACTGAGCTCCTGTGGGTGTTGATCGCAAGCCCATAGGTGACCGCTCGCTCACGCAGCACTGCCACCACCCCCTAACAGAGCCAGAAGATGTGGTGGTGAGTATGACGCCGGTGCCCCGGTATGCAGGGCGCTGGCGGGAATGGCGCCACAAGGGTGGGAGCACAGCACTGATGCTGCACTCCGGAGGGCTCAGAGGTACAGTTGTGTGGTGCTGTGAGGGGCGCCCTGGGCCAGCGCAATACCCTAACACTGGTCATCTGAGCTAACAGGGGCTAATCCCACTGTTAGCAATAAGCACACCTCAGGCCAGTATAAAATAATAAATGTGGGAAGATGCGCCATTACAGGGGGCGAAGCTTCTCCAGCACTCACCAGCGCCATTTTCTCCCTGCAGATCACACTACAGAGACGCTGACAGGGAACGCTGCCCTCCACTTCACTACAGTTATCCTCTGCAGTACCAGGGTGTTACAGAAAGGGGGGGAAGTGTTATTCACTGTTTAATCTATTAAGGTTACTCAGTCACCGCCAGGCATTTATCATAATAACTGCCTACTGGGGCGCTGTGTGTGTTGGCTCCTTATACTCTGTGTCTCTCTGAAGGTACTTTGGGGGAAACTGTGTCTCACATTTTCCTGTGTGTGTATGTTATATATCTCACATTACCATGTCTAGGGACTCTGTATCTTGTGCTGCAGAGTGTGTGTCCTCTCCAGAGGAATCTATTCCATGTACTCAGGAATGCACTATACAGTCTCAGCCTTCTGAATCCGAACACCATGGGTGGCTTCTATTAAGGGAATGATATCCCAGATTTCATCTATGGATAGAAGTGACATTGAATTGTTTTTACGTCACATACAGGATTCTGCAGGTTTCATGGTGGAAGCCATGAAAGACCTTGGACATCTGAACGCGAGGGCTTCTTCCATGGCTGTCTCAGCACGCAGGGGGCACTGGCTGCGCCAATGGTCTGCGGATGCTGAATCCAAGAAGAGTGTGGAGAACCTACCCTTCACAGGTCAGGCTCTGTTTGGGGAAGCACTAGATGCGTGGATCTCCATGGCAACTGCGGGTAAGTCAACTTTTCTTCCCTCTGCTGCACCATGACTAGGAAATCAAATCCTTCGTCTGCGATGCAGTCCTTTCAGACAGCTAAAGTTAATAAGTCCAAATCCCCCTCCACTTTATTTAGAGGTGGTTGGGGGAAATCCCGAAAACCTGCACTCGCAGGTTCCCAGGAACAGAAACCTGGTTCTGTTTCCTCAAAATCCTCGGCATGACGGTGGACATCCCAGCCTAGAGATCGGGCAGGTTGGAGCAAGACTAAGAAATTTCAGTCACGTCTGGGCGTCTTCATGCCTCAAGATATTGTTACCCAGGGGTACAGACTGGAGTTTCAAGAACTCCCACCTCACAGATTCTTCAAATCAGGCTTGCCAGCTTCGTTGACAGAAAATGCTATCCTACAGGAAGTCAGTCAAAAATTGCTAAGGTCAAATGTCATTGTTCCAGTTCCACCTCTCCTACAACACAAGGGTTATTGCTCAAACCTGTTTGTGGTGCCAAAATTGGACGGTTAGGTAAGACCGATATTAAACCTAAAGTCATGGAACCCCTACTTGAGGGAATTCAAATTCAAGATGGAATCTCTGAGAGCGGTGATCTCAGGTCTGAAGGAGGGGGAATTCCTGGTATCCCTGGAAATCAAGGATGCGTACCTTCACATCCCAATCTGGCCGCCTCACCAGGCTTAAATCAGATTTGCGCTGCTGGGCTGTCACTATCAGTTCCAGGCACTGCCATTAGGCCTCTCCATGGCACCAAGACTGTTCACCAAGGTAATGGCGGAGATGATGCTACTCCTCTGCAAGCAGGGTGTGAACATAACTCCTTGTCTGGACGATCTACTAATAAAAGCATCTTCCAGGGAAAAGCTGTTACAGAGTATTACTCTCTCAACTCAAGTGCTCCAGGATCATGGATGGATCCTGAACCTTCCAAAGTCGGGTTTGGAGCCGACAAAGAGGCTGTCCTTCCTAGAGATGATCCTCGACATGGAAGTTCAGAGGGTGTTTCTGCCAGAAGAGAAGGCATTGGTGATACAAGCAATGGTCCGGGATGTCTTGAAGCCAACCCGGGTATCGGTTCATCAGTGCATTCGCCTTCTGGGGAAGATGGTAGCCTCCTACGATGCTCTACAGTACGGAAGATTTCATGCACGGTCTTTTCAACTGGATCTCCTGGACAAATGGTCGGAATCTAATCTTCACATGCACCAGAGTATCTGTCTGTCATCAGAATCACTCAGGAGAAAACTTCCAAGGAAGGTGGTCAAATCCGGAATCCATCCTTCTGATAAACATTCTAGAACTAAGAGCTGTGTACAATGGTCTTCTACAAGCAGCACATCTTCTGAAAGATCAGGCCATTCAGGTTCAGTCGGACAATGTAATGACAGTGGTCTACATAAACCAACAAGGTGGAACGAAGAGCAGAGCTGCAATGTCAGAGGTAACAAGAATCATCCTCTTGGTGGAAAAGCATGCGGTGGTGCTGTCAGCAATCTGCATTCCGGGAGTGGACAACTGGGAAGCGGACTTCCTCAGCAGACACGATCTCCATCCGGGAGAGTGGGGCCTCCACCCAGAGGTGTTCGCAGAGGTGACAAGTCTTTAGGGCGTACCTCAAATAGACATGATGGCCTCACGCCTCAACAAGAAGCTTCGGAGGTATTGTTCCAGGTCGAGGGATCCACAGGCCGTGGCGGTGGATGCCCTGGTAACTCCGTGGGTGTTCAAGTCAGTGTATGTGTTCCCTCCACTTCCACTCATCCCAAGGATTCTCAAAATAATCAAAAGAACAAGAGTTCAGGCAATCCTCATTGCTCTGGACTTGCCAAGAAGGGCTTGGTACGCGGATCTTCTGGAGTTACTGCTGGAAGATCCGAGGCCTCTTCCTCTTCGAGAGGACCTTCTGCAACAGGGGCCGTTCACTTATCAAGACTTACCATGGCTACGTTTGACGGCATGGAGGTTGAACGCCAGATCTTAGCTTGGAAGGGCATTCCGAACAAAGTTATTCATACCCTGATACAGGCTAGGAAAGGAGTAGCCTCAAAACATTACCATCGGATTTGGAAAAAGTACGTGTCTTGGTGTGAATCCAAGAAGTTTCCTACGGTGGAGTTTCAACTTGGACGGTTTCTCCTCTTCCTGCAAGCAGGGGTGGATATGGGCCTGCGCCTGGTCTCCATAAAAGTCCAGATTTTGGCTTTGTCCATATTCTTCCAGAATCAATTGGCTGCCCTCCCTGAGGTTCAGACTTTCTTGAAAGGGGTTCTGCACATCCAACCTCCCTTTGTGCCTCCTACGGCACCTTGGGATCTTAACATGGTACTGCAGTTCCTGCAATCGTATTGGTTTGAACCTTTACAGGAGGTTGAGGTCAAGTTTCTTACTTGGAAGTCTGTCACACTGTTGGCATTGGCATCTGCTAGACATGTGTCGGAATTGGGGGCATTGTCCTACAAGAGCCCCTACTTGATTTTTCATGAAGATAGAGCTGAGCTCAGGAGGCATCAGCAATTTCTTCTGAAGGTTGTGTCGGCTTTTCATATCAACCATCCTATTGTGGTGCCAGTGGCTACTGACTCCTCAATTACCTCAAAGTCCTTGGATGTTCTGAGGGCTTTGAAGATTTATGTGAAGAGAACTTCTCATCAGAGAAAGTCGGACGCTCTGTTTGTCCTTTATGATCACAACAAGGTTGGGTGGCATGCTTCTAAGCAGACAATTTCTCACTGGATCAGGTTTACTATCCAGCATGCTGTTATGAACCACAAGCAGTGGTTCATTCCCATTTGCTTTCTGTTCATTAATTTTATGTTTTATTTCTGTTTGCAAGCCAGGATTTCTCTTGTACTTGTTTAGAAGACTCTTGTTGGCCACCTGTGGTGAGTCTGTGTAACTGCAGCCTGTTTTCTGTGTTAAGCCTCACCTGTCAGATAATTTGGTCATTATGTGGTGAGTCTGTGTATTGCAGTCTGGTTCTTGTCTGTGTAGCCTCACCTGCCAGTATTTTGGCCATTACCTTGTGCCTGGCTTCCAGCCATCCTGATTAGGGCATGCTTCCCTTATTACCCAGCTAGCCCTGCAGTCCAGGGCCGGTGATAGAAGTTTGTTGTACCTGTATGTTCCTCTTCTTGGTTAGCTTCCTCCAAGCTTGTTCCTGGTCCCTGTCAGCAGCTTCCTGTGGAGCCTGTCTTCCTGCCTCTGGTGTGTTCTTACGTCCAGCTTGTGTACTCCAGTGTCCTGTGTCCAGTTTCCTGAGTCCTGTATGAGGGATCGTTTCCTGCTGTCCTCCGAGTTGCCTTCCAGTAAAGTGGTCTGGTATCCGAAGCTTCTGGGTTCTGGTCGTTTCCTGCGCACACCTGTCGTGGTGTTGTGAGTAAAGGCTCTGCCGCACTTTATGGCTGAGGCCGTATTGTCTTTATCTGTTTTTGGTTGTGTCATTTTTGCGGAGGTTTCTGCATTGCTGTCCTCGCCTTATTACGACGAGTTCGTATTTGGCAGTTAGGTTGCATTACTTGATTTGCTGTTGTTCCAGGTGGCCGCGCTGCAAATAAACTACTTTGTTATTTTTTATATCCTCTGTTTTAGTCGTGTCAGTCTTAGTTAGTTTTCCCCTTGTTCTCCTTGGTGTTGGTTAACGCCTTGTCTCCTATTAAGAACGGGGGGCATCAGAGTCTGGGCAGACCTAATTCGCCCATTCAAACGCAGCTGCCGTGGGCACAAGAAACCATTGTTTTGCAGGCGTTAATCGACCACTGGGAAGGACAACAGAGTCAGGGATTTTTGTTAGGGGAAGCTGCATATCTCAGTTCTATCACAGCTTCATGTATATGTACTTAGAACTCTCCTGGTGTCACCCAATCTCCTGGGTTCCAAGTACGCAGAACATAACTTTATCACCGGCCATACAACAAAAAACAAAACTAAACAGAGTAGTTTTCTTTTTTGGTAGAATACAGTCCAGTCTAGAATCCAGTTCAGTCTTGTCCAGTCCAGAATCCAGTCCAGCCTTGTCTTGTCTAGTTCAGAATCCAGTCCAGCCTTGTCTTGTCTAGTTCAGAATCCAGTCCAGCCTTGTCTTGTCTAGTTCAGAATCCAGTCCAGCCTTGTCTTGTCTAGTCCAGTCTTGTCTGTCTAGCCTGAAATCCTCCTGTGCCTACTATGCAAGCCCTGCAGGCATCCCTCTCAGCTCTGAACTCTGCTCTCAGTCTCTTGAATCCAGAACGGCTGGAAGTTTTGCAGCAATGCTTAAAGCAACTGCAAAACCTTTTGACCAAACTTTTTCTTATTCTACCAGAATTATTGAGAGTTCATCTATCTCTAATGAGACTCTTGCTCACAATATTGTGACAAGAGAATCCTCAGATTGGGTCAGTGAGAAAAGGTTTAAAAATTTCCTGCGGCCCAGGCTCTCAGAGGAGGAGCATTAGGGTCACAGAAACTTGAATTTATGCCTATATTGTGGGGGTTTAGGCCACTATCTGCAGACCTGTGAGTTGCGCAAGCCAAAATGTGGTGACAAGTCCTGCCCTCTGGCCAAGTTGAGTCAGGATTCAAGATCTACTCCTGTCTATACTTTGGCAGAGGTACTTGTCATGAAACCCACACAAAAAAGCACTCTGTCCTATAATTGGGGTCCTTGGGATAGGGAGCCCCATTATAGATTCAGGAATCAAAGGAGAATGTTTCTCTCATCCTTTGACTTTCTTGTTAAATCAGATTTGCAAACCCCAGTAGGGGATGCTCAGGGTCCTGGAGCGGTGCCCGCTGCTCAGGGTCCTGGAGCGGTGCCCGATGCTCAGGGTCCTGGAGCGGTGCCTGATGCTCAGGGTCCAAGAGGGGCTTCAGATATAATGCCTCAGGTGTCAATCCCAGAAGGGGTCTCAGCAGTGGTTTCCCCAGGTAGGGACTTGAAAGGCACAATCCCAGAAAGGGTAGCTAAACTCATAGCTCCAGGAGGGAACTCGAGAAGCACAACCCCAGAAGGGATCTTTGAAGCAGTATCCCCAGGTGGGGTCTCAAAAGGCATAGCCTCTGGAGGGGTTCTAGAAGCCATTTCCCCTGGAGGGGTCTCAAGTGGCTTAGCCCCAGCAGGGGTCTTAGAGGCCATAATCCTAGAGAGGGGGTCCTATGGTCCGGCCCCAGGGAGAGGGTCTGATGGTCCAGCCCCAGGGAGGGGGTCCGATGGTCCGGCCTCTGTGAAAAGTCAGATGGTCTGGTCCCAGCGAGAGTCCAATGGTCCGGTCCCAGTGAGAGAGTCCGACGATCCAGTCCCAGCAAGGGGGTCTGAGGTGCCAACCCCAGGAAGAGACTTGAAGGCTACTGCCCCAGAGGGGTTCCCAAAGGTTACTGCTCCAGAGGGGATCCCGAGGGCCACTGCCCCAGAGGGGTTCCCGAGGGCCACTGCCCCTGGTGGGGTTTGTAAAGTCACAGCCTCGAGTAAGGTCTATAGTGACTTTGTCACAGTGAAGCACTCCAGCCAGTCAGCACAAAAATCACAGCCTATTGCCATTGTTGCTGGATGTGCTTTCCTGTCTTCTCCCTACAGGAATTCTCCTAAAGTTTCAGTACCTAGGGGAATGGAACCAATCTATGGTCTGTTCTCAAATTCTGAAACTGATGAGATTTCTTATGTGCATGGGCATTCTAGTAAGAAAGGGAAGAATCATCTGACCGCTCAACCTATATATTTTGAAGACTTTTTTGAGCCAGAGATTGCTTCCTTTCGTGGTGTCTCCAAGCAATCACAGGGGTACTAGAAGAAAAAGAAAAATAAATTGCTGAATCTTGCCTTGTTTAAATAAAAAATATATATATATATTTTCTTGTTGTGTCCAGTGGCCACCCTCAAGGGGGGGGGGGGGCACTGTTACAAGCTGTAGCCACAGCTTGTTTATGTATTCTTGCCATTGTCTGTTTATACCAGTGTGTCAGGTTTTTTTTTAATGTATCCCTTGTTTTGGATAACTTGGATTTTGGGGTCCTTTGACCCCTCCTCAAGGGGGGGTTACTGTTATGAGCCACAATAGTGGCTCATTCTTGTTTTGCATTTTCTTTATGTATTTTATGTTATACTTCTGTTTCTGTTCCCCTTGGCTTTTATGGGGTGTCCAGAGTCCACCCTTAAGGAGGGGGTACTGTTATGAACCACAAGCAGTGGTTCATTCCTATTTGCTTTCTGTTCATGAATTTTATGTTATATTTCTGTTTGCATGCCAGGATTTCTCTTGTACTTGTTTAGAAGACTCTTGTTGGGCGCCTGTGGTGAGTCTGTGTAACTGCAGCCTGTTTTCTATGTGTTATGCCTCACCTGTCAGATAATTTGGTCATTATGTGGTGAGTCTGTGTATTGCAGTCTGGCTCTTGTCTGTGTAGCCTCACCTGCCAGTATTTTATCCATGGCCTTGTGCCTGGCTTCCAGCCATCCTGATTAGGGCGTGCTTCCCTTATTACCCAGCTAGCCCTGCAGTCCAGGGCCGGTGATAGAAGTTTGTTGTTGTACCTGTATGTTCCAGTTCTTGGTTAGCTTCCTGCAAGCTTGTTCCTGGTCCCTGTCAGCAGCTTCCTGTGGAGCCTGTCTTCCTGCCTCTGGTGTGTTCCTGCGTCCAGCTTGTGTACTCCAGTGTCCTGTGTCCAGTTTCCTGAGTCCTGTCTGAGGGATCGTTTCCTGCTGTCCTCCGAGTTGCCTTCCAATAAAGTGGTCTGGTATCCGAAGCTTCTGGGTTCTGGTCGTTTCCTACGCACACCTGTCGTGGTGTTGTGAGTAGCGGCTCTGCCGCACTTTATGGCTGAAGCCGTATTGTCTTTATTTTTGGTTGTGTCATTTTTGCGGAGGTTTCTGCATTGCTGTCCTCGCCTTATTACGACGGGTTCGTATTTGGCAGTTAGGTTGCATTACTTGATTTGCTGTTGTTCCAGGTGGCCACGCCGCACATAAACTACTTTGTTATTTTTTGTATCCTTCTCTGTTTTAGTCATGTCAGTCTTAGTTAGTTTTCCCCTTGTTCTACTTGGTCTCGGTTAACGCCTTGTCTCCTATTAAGACCGTGGGGCATCAGAGTCTGGGCGGATCTAATTCACTCATTCAAACGCGGCTGCCATGGGCACAAGAAACGATAGCATGCATTAATCGACCACTGGGAAGGACAACGGAGTCAGGGATTTTTGTTAGGGGAAGCTGTTTATCTCAGTTCTATTGCAGCTTCACGTATCTGTACTTGGAACTCTCCTGGTGTCACCCAATCTCCTGGGTTCCAAGTACGCAGAACATAACACATGCTTATTCTACGGCAGGATTGCCATGTCCAAAATCCATTTAGGCCCACTCTACTTGCAAAGTGGGTTCTTCCTGGGCGGCTGCTCGGGGTGTCTCGGCTTTACAGCTTTGCTGAGCAGCTACTTGGTCAGGGTCAAACACGTTTGCTAAGTTCTACAAGTTCAATACTTTACCCTCTGAGGACCTAAAGTTTGGTCAATTGGTTCTGCAGGAGCCTCCGCGTTCTCCCTCCCGTACTGGGAGCTTTGGTACATCCCCATGGTACTAATGTGGACCCCAGCATCATCTAGGACGTAAGAGAAAATAGGATTTTAATTACCTACCAGTAAATCCTTTTCTTGTAGTCTGTAGAGGATGCTGGGCACCTGCCCAGTGCTTCGTTTTCCTGCAGTTGTTACTTGGTTCAGTACTGCCTTGTTACTTGGTTGAGTACTGCATTGTTACTTGGTTAAGTACTGTTGTTCAGCTGTTGCTGACTTGTTTCAAGCAGGTTGCTTGATTTTCTGTTGTTATGTGTGAGCTGGTGTGAATCTCACCACTATCTGTGTATTTCCTTCTATCGAGGTATGTCCATCTCCTTGGGCACAGTTTCTAGACTGAGTCTGGTAGGAGGGGCATAGAGGGAGGAGCCAGCCCACACTATTAAACTCCTAAAGTGCCCATGGCTCCCAAGGGACCCTTCTATACCCCATGGTACTAATGTGGACCCCAGCATCCTCTACGGACTACGAGAAAAGGATTTACTGGTAGGTAATTAAAATCCTATTTTCAGCAATGTTAGTGGCTGAACATAAAACATATGTTAATGTAGTAAAATTACAAAATGATCATGTTAAGAGTTAATGTACAAAAGCACTGTACAAGTAGTGTTGTTTTAGGCAACTTGGTTTTCAAATATAATAATAAAGAAGCTATGTGTTACTTTACTCATTACCAAGTTCTTTATGGGAATGTGTAAATGTTGATGCCTATGTGTTTGTTTGTGATGCATTAATGTGGCTTAAGTGTTTTTGTACTTTTTTTTTGTTTTTTTAAACAAAACTGAAAAAAATATATTTTTTTTACAAATCTGCAATGTTCAGTAGATTGAAAGTCAGAGCGGAGTTGTAAGCATTTTGCGAACTAAACACTTACAGTAGCATACACTCGCAATTGCGTCCACAACCGAGAGCACGGACCATACTGTTAATGTGTAGTAATATCAATAAAGCTTATTTGTATTTATGAGCATCACAGCTGTTGACCAATTAACACCGGCCAGACAGTATAAATATTTGCTATTTAGATCAATACACCATTGGCACCATGCGAGCTGCCACTTTTAGTATAATTGAAATGCGGCTGCTCACAGCCGTTATGGACCGACGTATAGGTCGCATGGCCCATATGTCCCAAACGCTCGTAAGCGTGCGGCCTACGCGGAGGTCCACAGAAAAGTGCGGGCGAGGGTCCGCACTCGGCGGATCATTGTCCATTTGGATCGGCAGTGATCAGACCTCCGCCGCCGTCAGCCACATTTCCTGGCACAACTGCGCCAGCAGAAAACAGCCAATAAGTAATGCATACAGTAGTGATGAGCGGGTTCGGTTCCTCGGAATCCGAACCCCCCCGAACTTCAGCCTTTTTACACGGATCCGAGGCAGACTCGGATCTTCCCGCCTTGCTCGGCTAACCCGAGCGCGCCCGAACGTCATCATCCCGCTGTCGGATTCTCGCGAGGCTCGTATTCTATCGCGAGACTCGGATTCTATATAAGGAGCCGCGCGTCGCCGCCATTTTCACACGTGCATTGAGATTCATAGGGAGAGGACGTGGCTGGCGTCCTCTCCATTTAGATTAGAAGAGAGAGAGTGAGAGTGAGATACTTGATTTACTGGAGCTTAGGAGTACTCAGAGAGTGCAGAGTTTACTAGTGACTGACCAGTGACCACCAGTGCAGTTTTTTTATTATATTATTATTTAATATAATCCGTTCTCTGCCTGAAAAAAAACGATACACAGTGACACAGTAACAGTATACCATATCTGTGCTCAGCCTCAGTGTGCTGCATCATCTATGTATATCTGACTGTGCTAAGTGCTCAGTGCTCACACAGCTTAATTGTGGGGGAGACTGGGGAGCAGTAGCAGGAGTACATATTATTTAACAGTGCACACTTTTGCTGCCAGAGTGCCACTGCCAGTGTGACTGACCAGTGACCACTGTCTGACCACCAGTATATTGTGATTGTCTGCCTGAAAAAGTTAAACACTCGTCGTGTGGTGTTTTTATTCTATAAACGCATTCTGCTGACAGTGTCCAGCAGGTCCGTCATTATATAATATATACCTGTCCGGCTGCAGTAGTGATATATATATATTTTTTATATCATTATCATCCAGTCTATATTAGCAGCAGACGCAGTACGGTAGTCCACGGCTGTAGCTACCTCTGTGTCGGCAGTCGCTCGTCCATCCATAATTGTATACCACCTACCTGTGGTGTTTTTTTTTTTTTCTATCTTCTTGATACTACTAGTAGCTTACTTTAGGAGTCTGCATTGCAGCTGACAGTGTCCAGCAGGTCCGTCATTATATAATATATACCTGTCCGGCTGCAGTAGTGATATATATATATATTTTTTATATCATTATCATCCAGTCTATATTAGCAGCAGACGCAGTACGGTAGTCCACGGCTGTAGCTACCTCTGTGTCGGCAGTCGCTCGTCCATCCATAATTGTATACCACCTACCTGTGGTGTTTTTTTTTCTTCTATCTTCTTGATACTACTAGTAGCTTACTTTAGGAGTCTGCAGTGCTGCTGACAGTGTCCAGCAGGTCCGTCATTATATAATATATACCTGTCCGGCTGCAGTAGTGATATATATATATATTTTTTATATCATTATCATCCAGTCTATATTAGCAGCAGACGCAGTACGGTAGTCCACGGCTGTAGCTACCTCTGTGTCGGCAGTCGCTCGTCCATCCATAATTGTATACCACCTACCTGTGGTGTTTTTTTTTCTTCTATCTTCTTGATACTACTAGTAGCTTACTTTAGGAGTCTGCAGTGCTGCTGACAGTGTCCAGCAGGTCCGTCATTATATAATATATACCTGTCCGGCTGCAGTAGTGATATATATATATATTTTTTATATCATTATCATCCAGTCTATATTAGCAGCAGACGCAGTACGGTAGTCCACGGCTGTAGCTACCTCTGTGTCGGCAGTCGCTCGTCCATCCATAATTGTATACCACCTACCTGTGGTGTTTTTTTTTTTCTTTCTATCTTCTTGATACTACTAGTAGCTTACTTTAGGAGTCTGCAGTGCTGCTGACAGTGTCCAGCAGGTCCGTCATTATATAATATATACCTGTTCGGCTGCAGTAGTGATATATATATATTTTTTATATCATTATCATCCAGTCTATATTAGCAGCAGACGCAGTACGGTAGTCCACGGCTGTAGCTACCTCTGTGTCGGCAGTCGCTCGTCCATCCATAATTGTATACCACCTACCTGTGGTGTTTTTTTTTTTTCTATCTTCTTGATACTACTAGTAGCTTACTTTAGGAGTCTGCAGTGCTGCTGACAGTGTCCAGCAGGTCCGTCATTATATAATATATACCTGTCCGGCTGCAGTAGTGATATATATATATTTTTTATATCATTATCATCCAGTCTATATTAGCAGCAGATGCAGTACGGTAGTCCACGGCTGTAGCTACCTCTGTGTCGGCAGTCGCTCGTCCATCCATAGTTGTATACCACCTACCTGTGGTGTTTTTTTTTTTCTATCTTCTTTATACTACTAGTAGCTTACTTTAGGAGTCTGCAGTGCTGCTGACAGTGTCCAGCAGGTCCGTCATTATATAATATATACCTGTCTGGCTGCAGTAGTGATATATATATATATATATTTTATATCATTATCATCCAGTCTATATTAGCAGCAGACGCAGTACGGTAGTCCACGGCTGTAGCTACCTCTGTGTCGGCAGTCGCTCGTCCATCCATAATTGTATACCACCTACCTGTGGTGTTTTTTTTTTCTATCTTCTTGATACTACTAGTAGCTTACTTTAGGAGTCTGCAGTGCTGCTGACAGTGTCCAGCAGGTCCGTCATTATATAATATATACCTGTCCTGCTGCAGTAGTGATATATATATTTTATATCATTATCATCCAGTCTATATTAGCAGCAGACGCAGTACGGTAGTCCATGGCTGTAGCTACCTCTGTGTCGGCAGTCGCTCGTCCATCCATAAGTATACTAGTATCCATCCATCTCCATTGTTTACCTGAGGTGCCTTTTAGTTGTGCCTATTAAAATATGGAGAACAAAAATGTTGAGGTTCCAAAAATAGGGAAAGATCAAGATCGACTTCCACCTCGTGCTGAAGCTGCTGCCACTAGTCATGGCCGAGACGATGAAATGCCAGCAACGTCGTCTGCCAAGGCCGATGCCCAATGTCATAGTACAGAGCATGTAAAATCCAAAACACCAAATATCAGTAAAAAAAGGACTCAAAAATCTAAAATAAAATTGTCAGAGGAGAAGCGTAAACTTGCCAATATGCCATTTACCACACGGAGTGGCAAGGAACGGCTGAGGCCCTGGCCTATGTTCATGGCTAGTGGTTCAGCTTCACATGAGGATGGAAGCACTCAGCCTCTCGCTAGAAAAATGAAAAGACTCAAGCTGGCAAAAGCACAGCAAAGAACTGTGCGTTCTTCGAAATCACAAATCCACAAGGAGAGTCCAATTGTGTCATTTGCGATGCCTGACCTTCCCAACACTGGACGTGAAGAGCATGCGCCTTCCACCATTTGCACGCCCCCTGCAAGTGCTGGAAGGAGCACCCGCAGTCCAGTTCCTGATAGTCAGATTGAAGATGTCAGTGTTGAAGTACACCAGGATGAGGAGGATATGGGTGTTGCTGGCGCTGGGGAGGAAATTGACCAGGAGGATTCTGATGGTGAGGTGGTTTGTTTAAGTCAGGCACCCGGGGAGACACCTGTTGTCCGTGGGAGGAATAGGGCCATTGACATGCCTGGTGAAAATACCAAAAAAATCAGCTCTTCGGTGTGGAAGTATTTCAACAGAAATGCGGACAACATTTGTCAAGCCGTGTGTTGCCTTTGTCAAGCTGTAATAAGTAGGGGTAAGGACGTTAACCACCTCGGAACATCCTCTAAGATGGCCCTTCCAAAAAAACCTCCCCAAACAGCACATGACGCAAAGAAAAAAAGAGGAGCAATGAGGTAGCTGTGTGAGTAAGATAAGCGACCCTAGTGGCCGACACAAACACCTGGCCCATCTAGGAGTGGCACTGCAGTGTCACGCAGGATGGCCCTTCCAAAAAACCCTCCCCAGCAGCAGTAGGCATTACACTCAAGGATGCATCGGAGGAATCCCAGGCAGGAGAGGACTCGTCAGAATTGCCAGTGACATGGCCTGCAGGACTATTGGCATTCCTGGGTAAGGAGGAAATTGACACTGAGGGAGTTGGTGGGGTGGTTTGCGTGAGCTTGGTTACAAGAGGAAGGGATTTACTGGTCAGTGGACTGCTTCCGCTGTCACCCAAAGTTTTTGAACTTGTCATTGACTTATTATGAATGCGCTGCAGGTGACGTATAAGGGAGGATGTTCCGAGGTGGTTAACGTCCTTACCCCTACTTATTACAGCTTGACAAAGGCAACACACGGCTTGACACCTGTTGTCCGCATTTCTGTTGAAATACTTCCACACTGAAGAGCTGATTTTTTTGGTATTTTCACCAGGCATGTCAACGGCCATATTCCTCCCACGGACAACAGGTGTCTCCCTGGGTGCCTGACTTAAACAAACCACCTCACCATCAGAATCCTCCTGGTCAATTTCCTCCCCAGCGCCAGCAACACCCATATCCTCCTCATCCTGGTGTACTTCAACACTGACATCTTCAATCTGACTATCAGGAACTGGACTGCGGGTGCTCCTTCCAGCACTTGCAGGGGGCGTGCAAATGGTGGAAGGCGCATGCTCTTCACGTCCAGTGTTGGGAAGGTCAGGCATCGCAACCGACACAATTGGACTCCCCTTGTGGATTTGGGATTTCGAAGAACGCACAGTTCTTTGCGGTGCTTTTGCCAGCTTGAGTCTTTTCATTTTTCTAGCGAGATGCTGAGTGCTTCCATCCTCATGTGAAGCTGAACCACTAGCCATGAACATAGGCCAGGGCCTCAGCCGTTCCTTGCCACTCCGTGTGGTAAATGGCATATTGGCAAGTTTACGCTTCTCCTCCGACAATTTTATTTTAGGTTTTGGAGTCCTTTTTTTACTGATATTTGGTGTTTTGGATTTTACATGCTCTGTACTATGACATTGGGCATTGGCCTTGGCAGACGACGTTGCTGGCATTTCATCGTCTCGGCCATGACTAGTGGCAGCAGCTTCAGCACGAGGTGGAAGTGGATCTTGATCTTTCCCTAATTTTGGAACCTCAACATTTTTATTCTCCATATTTTAATAGGCACAACTAAAAGGCACCTCAGGTAAACAATGGAGATGGATGGATACTAGTATACTTATGGATGGACTGCCGAGTGCCGACACAGAGGTAGCTACAGCCGTGGACTACCGTACTGTGTCTGCTGCTAATATAGACTGGATGATAATGAGATGAAATCAATATATATGTGTTTATAATATCACTAGTACTGCAGCCGGACAGGTATATATTATATATTTATTATGTAATGACTGATGACGGACCTGCTGGACACTGTCAGCTCAGCAGCACCGCAGACTGCTACAGTAAGCTACTATAGTAGTATGTATAAAGAAGAAAGAAAAAAAAAACAACCACGGGTAGGTGGTATACAATTATAGATGGACTGCCGAGTGCCGACACAGAGGTAGCTACAGCCGTGGACTAACGTACTGTGTCTGCTGATAATATAGACTGGATGATAATGAGATGAAATCAATATATATGTATATATAATATCACTAGTACTGCAGCCGGACAGGTATATATTATATATTTATTATGTAATGACTGATGACGGACCTGCTGGACACTGTCAGCTCAGCAGCACCGCAGACTGCTACAGTAAGCTACTATAGTAGTATGTATAAAGAAGAAAGAAAAAAAAAACAACCACGGGTAGGTGGTATACAATTATGGATGGACTGCCGAGTGCCGACACAGAGGTAGCTACAGCCGTGGACTAACGTACTGTGTCTGCTGATAATATAGACTGGATGATAATGAGATGAAATCAATATATATGTATATATAATATCACTAGTACTGCAGCCGGACAGGTATATATTATATATTTATTATGTAATGACTGATGACGGACCTGCTGGACACTGTCAGCTCAGCAGCACCGCAGACTGCTACAGTAAGCTACTATAGTAGTATGTATAAAGAAGAAAGAAAAAAAAAACAACCACGGGTAGGTGGTATACAATTATGGATGGACTGCCGAGTGCCGACACAGAGGTAGCTACAGCCGTGGACTAACGTACTGTGTCTGCTGATAATATAGACTGGATGATAATGAGATGAAATCAATATATATGTATATATAATATCACTAGTACTGCAGCCGGACAGGTATATATTATATATTTATTATGTAATGACTGATGACGGACCTGCTGGACACTGTCAGCTCAGCAGCACCGCAGACTGCTACAGTAAGCTACTATAGTAGTATGTATAAAGAAGAAAGAAAAAAAAACAACCACGGGTAGGTGGTATACAATTATAGATGGACTGCCGAGTGCCGACACAGAGGTAGCTACAGCCGTGGACTAACGTACTGTGTCTGCTGATAATATAGACTGGATGATAATGAGATGAAATCAATATATATGTATATATAATATCACTAGTACTGCAGCCGGACAGGTATATATTATATATTTATTATGTAATGACTGATGACGGACCTGCTGGACACTGTCAGCTCAGCAGCACCGCAGACTGCTACAGTAAGCTACTATAGTAGTATGTATAAAGAAGAAAGAAAAAAAAAACAACCACGGGTAGGTGGTATACAATTATGGATGGACTGCCGAGTGCCGACACAGAGGTAGCTACAGCCGTGGACTAACGTACTGTGTCTGCTGATAATATAGACTGGATGATAATGAGATGAAATCAATATATATGTATATATAATATCACTAGTACTGCAGCCGGACAGGTATATATTATATATTTATTATGTAATGACTGATGACGGACCTGCTGGACACTGTCAGCTCAGCAGCACCGCAGACTGCTACAGTAAGCTACTATAGTAGTATGTATAAAGAAGAAAGAAAAAAAAACAACCACGGGTAGGTGGTATACAATTATAGATGGACTGCCGAGTGCCGACACAGAGGTAGCTACAGCCGTGGACTAACGTACTGTGTCTGCTGATAATATAGACTGGATGATAATGAGATGAAATCAATATATATGTATATATAATATCACTAGTACTGCAGCCGGACAGGTATATATTATATATTTATTATGTAATGACTGATGACGGACCTGCTGGACACTGTCAGCTTAGCAGCACCGCAGACTGCTACAGTAAGCTACTATAGTAGTATGTATAAAGAAGAAAGAAAAAAAAAACAACCACGGGTAGGTGGTATACAATTATGGATGGACTGCCGAGTGCCGACACAGAGGTAGCTACAGCCGTGGACTAACGTACTGTGTCTGCTGATAATATAGACTGGATGATAATGAGATGAAATCAATATATATGTATATATAATATCACTAGTACTGCAGCCGGACAGGTATATATATTATATATTTATTATGTAATGACTGATGACGGACCTGCGGGACACTGTCAGCTCAGCAGCACCGCAGACTGCTACAGTAAGCTACTATAGTAGTATGTATAAAGAAGAAAGAAAAAAAAAAACAACCACGGGTAGGTGGTATACAATTATGGATGGACTGCCGAGTGCCGACACAGAGGTAGCTACAGCCGTGGACTAACGTACTGTGTCTGCTGATAATATAGACTGGATGATAATGAGATGAAATCAATATATATGTATATATAATATCACTAGTACTGCAGCCGGACAGGTATATATTATATATTTATTATGTAATGACTGATGACGGACCTGCTGGACACTGTCAGCTCAGCAGCACCGCAGACTGCTACAGTAAGCTACTATAGTAGTATGTATAAAGAAGAAAGAAAAAAAAACAACAACGGGTAGGTGGTATACAATTATGGATGGACTGCCGAGTGCCGACACAGAGGTAGCTACAGCCGTGGACTAACGTACTGTGTCTGCTGATAATATAGACTGGATGATAATGAGATGAAATCAATATATATGTATATATAATATCACTAGTACTGAAGCCGGACAGGTATATATTATATATTTATTATGTAATGACTGATGACGGACCTGCTGGACACTGTCAGCTCAGCAGCACCGCAGACTGCTACAGTAAGCTACTATAGTAGTATGTATAAAGAAGAAAGAAAAAAAAAACAACCATGGGTAGGTGGTATACAATTATGGATGGACTGCCGAGTGCCGACACAGAGGTAGCTACAGCCGTGGACTAACGTACTGTGTCTGCTGATAATATAGACTGGATGATAATGAGATGAAATCAATATATATGTATATATAATATCACTAGTACTGCAGCCGGACAGGTATATATTATATATTTATTATGTAATGACTGATGACGGACCTGCTGGACACTGTCAGCTCAGCAGCACCGCAGACTGCTACAGTAAGCTACTATAGTAGTATGTATAAAGAAGAAAGAAAAAAAAAACAACCATGGGTAGGTGGTATACAATTATGGATGGACTGCCGAGTGCCGACACAGAGGTAGCTACAGCCGTGGACTAACGTACTGTGTCTGCTGATAATATAGACTGGATGATAATGAGATGAAATCAATATATATGTATATATAATATCACTAGTACTGCAGCCGGACAGGTATATTATATATTTATTATGTAATGACTGATGACGGACCTGCTGGACACTGTCAGCTCAGCAGCACCGCAGACTGCTACAGTAAGCTACTATAGTAGTATGTATAAAGAAGAAAGAGAAAAAAAAACAACCACGGGTAGGTGGTATACAATTATAGATGGACTGCCGAGTGCCGACACAGAGGTAGCTACAGCCGTGGACTAACGTACTGTGTCTGCTGATAATATAGACTGGATGATAATGAGATGAAATCAATATATATGTATATATAATATCACTAGTACTGCAGCCGGACAGGTATATATTATATATTTATTATGTAATGACTGATGACGGACCTGCTGGACACTCTCAGCTCAGCAGCACCGCAGACTGCTACAGTAAGCTACTATAGTAGTATGTATAAAGAAGAAAGAAAAAAAAACAACCACGGGTAGGTGGTATACAATTATGGATGGACTGCCGAGTGCCGACACAGAGGTAGCTACAGCCGTGGACTAACGTACTGTGTCTGCTGATAATATAGACTGGATGATAATGAGATGAAATCAATATATATGTATATATAATATCACTAGTACTGCAGCCGGACAGGTATATATATTATATATTTATTATGTAATGACTGATGACGGACCTGCTGGACACTGTCAGCTCAGCAGCACCGCAGACTGCTACAGTAAGCTACTATAGTAGTATGTATAAAGAAGAAAGAAAAAAGAAAAAAAACACGGGTAGGTGCTAGGTGGTATACAATATTATATATATATTATATACAATTATATATATATATATATATATATATATATAATATATATTAAACTCATAAACTGGTGGTGATTATTAAACTGGTGGTCAGGTCACTGGTCACACTATCAGCAACTTGCAAGTAGTACTCCTGAGTCCTAAGCAGACAATCACAATATATATTATACTGGTGGTCAGTGTGGTCACAAACAATGGCAGTGTGGCTGGCACTCTGGCAGCAAAAGTGTGCACTGTACGTTATATGTACTCCTGAGTCCTGAGTCCTGCTCTCAGACTCTAACTGCTCCCCACTGTCAGTGTCTCCCCCACAAGTCAGATAATACAGTCACACTATCTCTCTCTATCACTTCAGCAAGTACTAGTAGTAGTAGTACTCCTCCTAATGCTCCCCAAATTACTACTGTGTCTCTCTCTGTCTCACTCTCTTCTCGAATCTCTATAAACGGAGAGGACGCCAGCCACGTCCTCTCCCTATGAATCTCAATGCACGTGTGAAAAATGGCGGCGACGCGCGGCTCCTTATATAGAATCCGAGTCTCGCGATAGAATCCGAGCCTCGCGAGAATCCGACAGCGTGATGATGACGTTCGGGCGCGCTCGGGTTAACCGAGCAAGGCGGGAAGATCCGAGTCGCTCGGACCCGTGTAAAAAAACCTGAAGTTCGGGCGGGTTCGGATTCCGAGGAACCGAACCCGCTCATCTCTAGTGTTTGTATGGATGTATAAAGTATGTGTGGGTTGTATGTTGATTATAGTACAAACATGAGCATAGCAGTAATAATTGTGTTTATTTGTAGTATAACGTTTGTTGTTTGTTTGTTTGTTTGTTTGTTTTAAATGTAGGTTTCATGTTGATTATTGAGTAGGGTTTGTTGCGTTTTAACAACACATAAACTGTGTTCCTCTATCCTTAGGAAGAGCTGAAAGAAGAAGGGCCCAACAACGGCAAGCTCCCTCTCCCCCTCAACCTCCCCCTCCCTCTTAAAGTTCCTCTCCCCATCAACCTTACTGCTGCGGGTTATCAGCGGCCCCGTGTCCGGATGGTCCCCTCCCCTCCTGCCTTGTCTACTTTGCCCGCCAGGTCACTGCCTGGGCCCTCCACTGGCGGCCACTCGCCTCCTCCGGGCCACTGCGTCTGGCGGTGGGTGCAGCTTCACGGCCGCGCGCGCCGTGGATGTAGTTCCTTCCGTAGCAGGCCTGGTTGGTTCATCACACAGCGCCGCGGATGATGGGGTCCCTGCTGTGAGCTTTCCAGTGGGCTCCCCTGTGGGTGCCTGGCATTTAGGTGGACTTTCATTCCTCTCCCTGGTTTCGGGTGCAGCGGGGGACGCAGTTGCTGGGCTGCCACTTATTGCTAGTGGTGCGTCTGGCATGCTGCTTCCCTCCGCTGGCGCTTCAATTTCTTCCCCAGCTGCCTTTGGGTCCCCACTTCTCACTGACATACAGTCATTTGGTATTCATCCGAGTGCACTCCCGGTTTCCCAGATCCTGCTGCCTCCGTCCAGAGGCTTGTCTCATGTGGGGATGCGCCACCTGCTGGCCAGCCCAGGTTATTGCATATTGTTTCTAGTCACCGTGCTATGTCCGCCACTTTTACAGTGCCGGGCAATGTCTCCCATGCTGCTCCCTCTGGTTTCCTGATAGTTTTGGCGGTGTCTTGGGCCTGGTCAGGGGCCCAGCATATTCCCATCATGAGTGCAGCTGTCTCACCCAGTTTGCCCATGTCTTGGCCCCCCCTGGTTATCCCTTATTTTCCTGCGATGGTCTCTCATTCGCAGGAAGTGTTGCCCTCGTGGTCTGCCATGATGGCTCCCGGGTCAGTTCCCCCTCTCCTTTTCCAGGGTCTTACCCTGGGGGATTTTCCCATGCTGCTTTTCAACAGACCCCATATTGGAATTCACCTTTGCACTTGCCCCTTTTGCCCTGCCCCGGGGTTATGTTGCCCAGCCACCCTGGCTGCTTGCCTCCGGTCCTGCCGCCAGCTCATCGAGCAGGGCTCCTGCGGCCACGCCAGCTCCTCCTTCCCAGCTTTCCCTTTCCTCTTCACCTCCTCCTCTGCCTCCTGGCACCCCCTGTGTCAGCTGGGTTTGCCCCCCCCCTTCTGTCTCCCCATTAGGTGTCGGTGACACGAGTAGTGTTTCCCCTCCTGCGGTGTCCTCCATGCCTGCAGCAGATTTTGCTTCCAGTGCCGTGCGAGGGAGGTCATCGATGCAGAGGAGCGGGCCTTCTGGAACAGTAGAGGCTGGGGGATCCAGGTTCCTTGAAGAGGAGTTGTCGGGTCCCGCCGCCATGACCGAAGGTGCATGTGGTCCTTCTGGAACCGGTGAGCTTGTTGTTACTTATTCTTCTTCCGCCAGTAGTTCTTCCAGTTCTTCTTCTGATACAGGGTCTTCCGGGTCCCTTAGGCACCCACGAAAATTGGCTAGGCTCATGGCACATCGCATTCACAAGAAGGATAGGAAAGCCAAGGGGAGGGACGCTGCCGTTGCGGTGGAACACTGAATTCCATATTGGAATTCACCTTTGCACTTGCCCCTTTTGCCCTGCCCCTGGGTTATGTTGCCCAGCCACCCTGGCTGCTTGCCTCCCATCCTGCCACCAGCTCATCGAGCAGGGCTCCTGCGGCCACGCCAGCTCCTCCTTCCCAGCTTTCCCTTTCCTCTTCCCCTCCTCCTCTGCCTCCTGGCACCCTCTGTGTCAGCTGGGTTTGCCCCCCCTCCCCCTACTTCTGTCTCCCCATTAGGTGTCGGTGACACGAGTGGTGTTTCCCCTCCTGCGGTGTCCTCCGTGCCTGCAGCAGATTTTGCTTCCAGTGCCGTGCGAGGGAGTTCATCGATGCAGAGGAGCGGGCCTTCTGGAACAGTAGAGGCTGGGGGATCCAGGTTCCCTGAAGAGGAGTTGTCGGGTCCCGCCGTCATGACCGAAGGTGCATGTGGTCCTTCTGGAACCGGTGAGCTTGTTGTTACTTATTCTTCTTCCGCCAGTAGTACTTCCAGTTCTTCTTCTGATACAGGGTCTATCAGGTCCCTTAGGCACCCACGAAAATGGGCTAGGCTCATGGTGCATCGCATTCACAAGAAGGATAGGAAAGCCAAGGGGAGGGACGCTGCCATTGCGGTGGAACCTCCCTTGTTTACGGAGATGGTCCATTGCACGAATACAGCGGTTACTAGGGGTTTGTATAAACGGATTTGGGACAAGATTAGGAGGGTAAATATGTTGACATGTTCACCCTTACGGATGATATGAGGAAGGCTTTTGTTAGGGCAAAGAAGGTTGGGGGCATTGGCAAAAATGCTTATCGTAATTTTCATCAGTGGCTCCGGGGTTTCTTGGCCTGTTTGGATTGCTACGCCGATACCAGACCGGCCGAATATCATAACATAGTCAAATATTTGTTCCTAGTTGACGAAATGTACTTAACCTCCAAGGGTTACGATTGGCGGGAGTACGATGAAAAGTCAGGATGGTAACCTGACCTTGCCCATGGGTTTTAAGGACGTGGAGGTGTGGCTAGAAGTCACGCAACACAGTAAGCCTCCTGTAGATTTCCAGGGCAGCAAGCCGCCCCCGGGCATCCGCCCGAGTCTGGCCCCGGAAAATAAGGGCAAGTATTTTGCCTATAATGACGGCAAGTGCATCCGCGGTACAAGTTGTCATTTTCGCCACTCCTGTAAAGTGTGTTGGGGGGGTCACCCGGCCAAAGACTGCACTTCCGCTTCCAGCACCCGGCCCTCTGATGCTGCTGATGCACCCGAAAGTGGCAAGTAAAGCGTTTTCTCTCATTAGGATTGATGAATTAGTCAGGTGGGTGGGTTGCATTTTGGTTTAAGGCTACCCATTGCGGAATCCGTTATCGTGGTTTCCCGCAGCAGTTTGAAGTCTGTGCGTTATTTCCCACAGGTGGTCTCCCGGAAGGTTGAGTCCAAAGTGCGCTTGGGGCACATGTGCAGCCCTTTCCCGTCCACTCCGTTGCTGGGTCTCTGTATTTCGCCCTTGGGAGTGGTTCCCAAGAAGGCCCCGGGTCAACTCTGCCTCATTCAGCACTTGTCACACCCGCACGGAGGTTCGGTCAACTATGCTATCCCGACGGAGGCCTGCTGCGTTCGGTACCAATCTTTTAACGAGGCCCTTCAGTTAGTTAAGGCGGCTGGCCCTGGTGCACTGATGGCCATACTGGACATCGAGTCTCCGCTTTTCGCCTTCTTCCAATCCATCCTGATTCCCTGCAGTTTCTGGGTTTCCGTTTAGGGGGCAGTTTCTACGTTGATAGGTGCTTGCCTATGTGTCTACTTCGAGAAATTCAGCTCTTTCTTACATTGGTGTATTCAGTCGGCCTCTGGTCATCCAGGGGTTGCCCATTACTTAGATGATTTTCTCTTTGTAGGCCCAAAAGATAGTTCAGTTTGCGGTGATATGTTAGGCCTTGCACAACATTTGTTTGGTCTGCTTGGGGTCCCCGTGGCCCCCGATAAGACTGAGGGTCCCACTAGTTGTCTGAGTTACTTGGGGATTGAAATCGACTCGGATGCCGGTTGTTGTAAGCTTGAGAGGTCCACGGCGGGTGTTACTAAGCCCCTTCATACTGTGGACCTTTCTCACGAGATCAAGGATGGTATGCGGGTCTGGTCCACTTTCCTTGTTTCTTTCAATCGGTAGGTGTTAGGGCCATCCAAGCATTGTTCTAATAGTTCCTTGCAATTTTTTACGGACACTGTTGGTGGTTCGTGTTTTGGAACCTTTTTTAGGAATGAGTGGTGTGCTGCTCCTTGGCCTCTTTCCTGGGTTTCACGCAGTTTCACCAAGAACTTGCTTCTTCTGGAATTTTTCCCATTAATTGTGGCGGTGGAGTTGTGGTCCTCTAGTTTGTCCGACCGGAGCATTGTTTTTCGCTGTGATAACTTAGGTGTAGTTCATGCAGTTAATAACCAGTGCTCCTCCTCTCTCCAGGCCTTGCGCTTGTTACGGCATTTGGTGCTCAAATGCCTGAAACACAATATTCTTTTCACGGCAAAGCATGTCCCGGGTGTCGACAATAGGATAGCGGACTCTGTTTCCCGTTTTGAGTTTGAAATATTTTGGGTGCTTGTTCCTGAGGCAGCAACGCTTGGTTTGCCATGCCCACCCTTCCTGTGGCAGCTCATTGAGTAGTTTACTGGGTAAGTTAAGGGTACAATTTCTTGCTGGGTTCTGCGCCTGCAAAGGGTTTCAGTTTCTAGGCCAACTTGGTTTCTACTCTTGCGAGCAGCCTTTTGTTTTCTCTGTTTTTATGGTATGGCAGTGAGGTTCCCCCCCCTGTGAGTGGGAGGGGTCCTTGCATCTTTGTTTGTATTTTCTTTACAGGTTGTCAGTGTGCCAGTTTGGCAGCTGTATCAGTTGCCTTTAGTTTCAGTGCTGCGGTGAGTGGGTCCTATCCGTGCGTGTAAAGACGGCTGCTCTGGCTGAGGTTGCGAGTCTTCCAACGGCGGCTCTGCTGAACCTAGCCGTTTGAAGTCCAGGGTTTGCGAGTGCTTATATGTTGGTAGCTTTCGTTGAGCCTGTTGCGCTAACCCAAAAATGTGTTTTACCCATCAGTTTTTGAATGGCTAGCATTCAGGAATTGAGGGTGTGAAGTGAATTTTTTAATTTTCCTCCGAGGGGGATGAATTACAATTGGCACAATCACGGTCCACAGGAGTTTTTTTGAGATTTTTCCTTCACTTGGGTTTCCTTTCTGTTATTGTTGTATTTACCTATGTTTGAATCGTTGCTGATGTTAGGGTTTTTTTATTTTTCAGCTGCATTGGATATCTCGGAACAGATTTGGCAAGTTGGCCATTCTTAAATTTTTTGGGCGGAGAGGCATCCTATGACGGGAGAAACGGCTGACCTTTTTGGTGACAGGGTAGTGAGATGGTTAGGGGTGAGTGGCTTGCGTTGGGTTGGTTTGCTGCGGCTTCTTTTCCGTCACAAACGAAGGTGGGGCCGGCCCGACTGGATCGTCATTCACCTTGGCGGGAAGGACATGGGTCGAGTTAAGGGCATCGACCTCATCCTAAGTGTCAAGACGGATTTGGTGGCTTTGCAAGCCTCTTGGCCTCGAGTGAGAGTGGTGTGGTCAGATATTGTGCCGCATTTTCACTGGCGAGGTGCGGTTCGTATTTCTGCCATAGAAAAAACTTGTAAGAAGGTGAATTCTGCGGTGTCGGTGTATGTGAAGGTCATGGGTGGTTTGGTTGTTCGGCATCCGCTGCTGGTCCTTCGTAACTCGCATTTTTATAGAAAAGACGGTGTTCACCTTTCCCCTGCGGGTATTGGTGTGTTTTTGTAGAGTATTTTTACTTTTTGGCTGGTTACTTTACATTTTTGTGTCTTTGTTTGGATGGCGTTCTTCGGTTTAGGTAAACCTTATTGTGTCTGAAAGTCGCTACCAGCCTGCGGTTGAAGTTTACATAAGTGGTCATTGTGGGGCACCCCCTTTTGGTAAGACGGCGAGTGTGTCCTCCCCCCGCGGGTGGACTACGGACGTTCCCGTGCGGTTTTGTCCGTTGCTCTGCTAGAGACAAAGGGATGTGGTTATTTCTTAGTGCTAAGCTAGTTAAGTTTATATGTTTAAGTGTGTCACAATAAAGTTATGGCCGACTTATGGATGAAGAGGAGTAGGAGTATGGTCCGATGAAGGAGTGTAAGTTTTGATTTGTTTTTTATTATATATTTTCCTTTTTTTTTGCCTTTAAACAGATACTTCAACATGTGTCTTCAACCTTTGGCTATCCAGTTGTTGTGGAACTATACAGCTCAACATGCCTTGCAACAGATGTGCAATTTGGGAAAGTGAAAACTTTTGCAGGGCATGCTGGGATGTGTAGTTAAACAAAAGTTTGTGTGCCGCAGTTTGCTGTTCTAGGACCAAGACAAAGGATAGTTAAACTTTGGCACTCCAGCTGCTGTGGAACTACACACCCCAGCATGTCCTGCAACAGTTTTTCAATTTGTCCATGCTCAAATTGTTGCAGGCCATGCTGGTATGTGTCATTCAATAACAGCTGGAGTGCCAAACATTCACCATACTTGACCTAGACAGTGAGCTGTTGAAGTGTGTTTGGTACATTGCTTCTATATTGCATAATGTCTGGAATTAATTGTAATAATTGTTAAAACATTTTTTCCAGATGCTGAGGTTGGAGATCGGAATCGGGCAACCCGTTTTTAAAAAATATTTTTTTGTTGATTTTATTTTGTTTGTTAAAAGAAAACTTCTATAAACAAATTTGTGTGTTGAGCTTTTTTAAAGGGCAATATCATATATGTATTGATGTTGCAACACTTTGAAAGTGTTTAATTGGAGAGTGATAAAGTACAAACAAAAAAACTCCTAACTGTCATATTTAAAACACTGCCTGTGACATGACAGTTAGGATGTGATTGTTTGCTACTTTAGCACTCCCCTTTAAAACACTAACAAAGAGATAAAGCATATATGCAAAAGTAATAACTGTGTACATTAGTATGTCATACATTTAAAGTTTAATTCATCTCATTATAATTGACATATTCAAACACTTAAAAAAATACATTAGAAAAGTGTATACATTATTGGTATTGTGCAAATAGGAGAACAAATATATTAAAGTTAGAGATGAGCGGGTTCGGTTCCTCGGGATCCGAACCCCCCCGAACTTCACCGATTTTACACGGTTCCGAGGCAGCGTCGGACCTTCCCGCCTTGCTCGGTTAACCAGAACGTCCCCGAACGTCATCATCCCCCTGTCGGATTCTTGCGAGATTCGTATTCTATATAAGGAGCCGCTCGTCACCGCCATTTTCACTCGTGCTTTGGAGATGATAGCGAAAGGACGTGGCTGCGTTCTCTCAGTTTCTGTGTTCAGTGTGCTGCAAATATCTGTGTTCTGTGTGCTGCAAATATCTGTGCTCAGTGTGCTGAAAATATCTACGTTCTCTGCCTGAAAAATGCTCCATATCTGTGCTGCATTGTAGTATATAGTAGGAGGACAGTGCAGAATTTTGCTGACCACCAGTATATATATAGCAGTACGGTACAGCAGTCCATTGCTCTACTCCTGTGTCGTCAAGTATACTATCCATATCTGTGCTGCATTGTAGTATATAGTAGGAGGACAGTGCAGAATTTTGCTGACCACCAGTATATATATATAGCAGTACGGTACAGTAGTCCATTGCTCTACCTCTGTGTCGTCAAGTATACTATCCATCCATACCTGTGCTGCATTGTAGTTGTGCGCAGTATATAGTAGGAGGACAGTGCAGAATTTTGCTGACCACCAGTATATATATAGCAGTATGGTACAGTAGTCCACTGCTCTACCTCTGTGTCGTCAAGTATACTATCCATCCATACCTGTGCTGCATTTTAGTTGTGCGCAGTATATAGTAGGAGGACAGTGCAGAATTTTGCTGACCACCAGTATATATATAGCAGTACGGTACAGTAGTCCATTGCTCTACCTCTGTGTCGTCAAGTATACTATCCATCCATACCTGTGCTGCATTGTAGTTGTGCGCAGTATATAGTAGGAGGACAGTACAGAATTTTGCTGACCACCAGTATATATATAGCAGTACGGTACAGTAGGCCATTGCTATTGATATATTACTGGCATATAATTCCACACATTAAAAAATGGAGAACAAAAATGTGGAGGGTAAAATAGAGAAAGATCTTGATCCACTTCCACTTCGTGCTGCAGCTGCTGCCACTAGACATGGCCGAGACGATGAAATGCCATCAACGTCGTCTGCCAAGGCCGATGCCCAATGTCATAGTAGAGAGCATGTAAAATCCAAAAAACAAAAGTTCAGTAAAATGACCCAAAAATCAAAATTAAAAGAGTCTGATGAGAAGCGTAAACTTGCCAATATGCAATTTACGACACGGAGTGGCAAGGAACGGCTGAGGCCCTGGCCTATGTTCATGGCTAGTGGTTCAGATTCACATGAGGATGGAAGCACTCATCCTCACGCTAGAAAACTGCAGTGCCACTCCTAGATGGGCCAGGTGTTTGTGTCGGCCCCTTGGGTCGCTTAGCTTAGCCATCCAGCGACCTTGGTGCACCTCTTTTTTTCTTTGCATCATGTGCTGTTTGGGGACTATTTTTTAAATCTGCCATCCTGTCTGACACTGCAGTGCCACTCCTAGATGGGCCAGGTGTTTGTGTCGGCCACTTGTGTCGCTTAGCTTAGCCATCCAGCGACCTTGGTGCACCTCTTTTTTTCTTTGCATCATGTGCTGTTTGGGGACTATTTTTTAAATCTGCCATCCTGTCTGACACTGCAGTGCCACTCCTAGATGGGCAAGGTGTTTGTGTCGGCCACTTGGGTCACTTAGCTTAGCCATCCAGCGACCTCGGTGCACCTCTTTTTTTTCCTTTGCATCATGTGCTGTTTGGGGACTATTTTTTGAAGTGCCATCCTGTCTGACACTGCATTGCCACTCCTAGATGGGCCAGGTGTTTGTGACGGCCACTTGGGTCGCTTAGCTTAGTCACTCAGCGACCTCGGTGCAAATTTTAGGACTAAAAATAATATTGTGAGGTGTGAGGTGTTCAGATTAGACTGGAAATTAGTGGAAATTATGGTTATTGAGGTTAATAATACTATGGGATCAAAATGACCCCCAAATTCTATTATTTAAGCTGTTTTTGAGGGTTTTTGTAAAAAAACACCCGAATCCAAAACACACCCGAATCCGACAAAACATTTTCAGGGAGGTTTTGCCAAAACGCATCCGAATCCAAAACACGGCCGCGGAACCGAATCCAAAACCAAAACACAAAACCCGAAAAATTTCCGGTGCACATCACTAATTAAAGTGATATGTTTGTTGCCTTAATTGCTGAATGTTATTGGGCAATTAGGTTGTCAAACTCTTCATATTGCAGTGTTTGATCACTTAATTGTTCAATCACATTACAATTCCTTGGGTACAATTTTGTGCACTGATGTGCATTTTTTGGAACTCAAGCATGGTGGGCAAGAATTTCTGCCTGATCGCACTCTTGCGTTGCGTTCGCACACTTGAACAGCGATCAGGTCTGAATTACCCCCTTACTTTTTTTGTGCAGCCAAGCACATGCAACCTCTTCTGGACAGCATTTAGGGTGGGGGGGATTTATCGAACTCACATTGCTGCTATCATTTAATGGAATGTACTATAAATGAAAGCTACACTATTGTTATGGACAATATTATTATTATTTATTATTAAAATCCTTTATTTATTATTTATATGGCACCACAAGGGATCCGCAGCGCCCATTACTCAGTACATAATCAAATGAGCAAACAAGAAAACAGCACTTACAGTACAAGGCAATATAGTAGAGGTATAGAAAACCAGGGCTTAGGTGCCATCAAAGGGAGTATGGAGTATAAGATAGTGTAAGTAAGAAAAGGAAAGGCACATCAGGAAAGAAGTCCCTGCTCTTGTGAGCTTACAATCTAAAAGGTGAGGGGCTAACAGACTGGAAATTTCCACTTGTACGCCAGTGGCGTATTCATAATGTTTGCAGTGTAGTGCACACCGGCTACCGGGGTTCAGGGGGCCCACACCGTACACCCTGCACTCATTTTTTTCAATACTTACCCTACAGAGTCCTGCATCAGCGGGAAAATGGCATGGTGGACATTTTCCCAGTAAGGAAATCTCTGGAAAAATGACTTCTGTGCTATTTTCTTGGAGACCTGCGCATATGCACTAGACTCTGGGACAGCGCTAGGATCCCCTTGTGATACTAGTGCCCAGAGTCCACAGCGCTGCCAGCAAGAGAGGAGGAGGCCCAGATGGATCCTGCACACGGGCCTTCTCCTCTTTTGATACACCCCTGTTGTACTCTTTAGAAAGTTTGATACCCCCTAAATGCCATTCTAAGGTGGTTCCATTTAGTCAGCTGAGCTTTATAGGGTACTGTTCAGTTTGTCCTGGTACTGCCACTACTCAAAGTGTTATAGACAGGTATGAACTACCTGTAAAAAGCATGTGCATACATTATGCAATAATATGCCACCCAGCATTCCACAATGAAATATCGGGATCAGTCTTTAGGTCGACTGCACTTAGGTTGACACTCATTACTGGTCGTCATGCATTAGGTTGACATTATCTATAGGTTGACATGGTCTATATGTTGACATTAGTTTTTCACATATTTATTCATTTGTTGAACTTTTTCATACTTTACGATCCATGTGGAATACGATTGGGAATAGTAACCTTGCCTAAGCATGGTGAGCAAAGCGAGGGGATACGGTGCACTACTTGGGGTTCCCGGTCACTTTACGAAGAAAATGACGCCATTTTTTTTAAAAAAAACTCATGTCGACCTTGTTCAAGTCAACATAATGACCATACCGACCTAATTCCAGTGTCAACCTATTCACTGTTGACCAATAGTGGTCGACCTAATGACTGTTGACCTATTTACTGTCGACCCTATGATCCACACCCGAAATATCAGGTTACTATACGACACTTCCACTTCCCTATAGGACATTCAAATACACAAAGCATGCAAGGACACAAAGAGCATGAAACATATTTATGTATGATGCTAAATATATCGATATATATATTTGATTCTCATCCTACCTATCTAATCGCTCTTTCAGTGTTCACTTCTCTAATTCTACCTCTTCTTCTCTACCTCTATCAGATGGAGTACCGCAAGGCTCAGTCATGAGTCCTCTGTTGTTCTCAATCTATACCTCATCTCTTGGTAAACTAATTAGCTCCTTCGGATTTCAGTATCATTTGTACTCTGATGATACTCAAATCTACCTATCCTCCCCAGATTTATCACCATCTGTATTGGCTCGTGTCACTGGATGCCTGTCTGCCATTTCATCTTGGATGTCATCTCCCTACCTCATCTCAACATTTCCAAAACAGAATTAATTATTTTCCCACCAGCCAAGAGTAGTTACCAACCTGATATCTCCATAACTGTTAACAATGCGACTATCCACCCCACCACACAAGCTCGCTGCCTAGGTGTCACCCTTGACTCTAGAGATGAGCGGGTTCGGATTTACTCGGTTCTTAACGCCAAAATTATCGCAAGTTCTTTTTTTCTGGATTTTTCTTATTGGCTAACCAAAACAGGTGACGTCCGTGAGCCAATAATGAGATTCGGGTAAATCCGAACCCGCTCATCTCTACCCTCTTAACTGTCCTTTGTTCCACACATTCAATCTGTCTCTAAATCAAGTTACATGCACCTAAAAAACATATTCAAAATACTCCCTTATCTTAAACAAGATACTGCAAAAACTCTAATCCATGCACTCGTTTCCCGCATTTATTATTGTAATAGTCTCCTTATTGGTCTTCCCAAACATAATCTTCCTCGCTAGATGTTCTTCGTCTGCTGATCCGCTCTGTCAGTCCCTCCAGTGGTTACCAGTATTCTACCATATTAAATATAAAATGCTTTTACTGACATACAAGGCTATTAACCAAACTGCACCATCATACATCTCCTCACTCATCTCAAAATATCTCCCTACCAGATCTCTCCGCTCTGCACAAGATCTGCATCTCTCATCCACATGTATTACCTGTTCCCACTCAAAATTACAGGACTTTACCCTGGCTTCACCCACTCTGTGGAATGCCCTCCCTTGCACAATAAGACTCTCCTCTACAGACACACACATCAATAACCAGAAACCAGCACTAATAGGAAGAGAGTAATTTGCCGTTGTTCAAAGGTTCTCTGCTTTGTCTCTCACATCAGAAAAACACTTACAGGACAATTCTATCTCGCGTGCCCGTAAAGGTATCTTTAAACACGAAAGAACTTTCAAACTTCATCACATAGACCCCTCCGAATTATGCATACTTACATTAACTTTCTGTCTCGCGTTCCTGTAAAGGTATCTTTTCCTGTGTATTCCCCAAACAATAGCTTCAGCAGGCTGTAGTCCACAAACAGGGTATTTTAATAAAAAAGTATTAAAAAAACAGTACAAAAAAAACTAAGCTTCATATACTTCACAGGGAACTAGATCTCGATGGCTGATGGAATTGCGCACACAACATAACCGGCTGCAGTCAGGTAGTGTATGATATCCGAGCATTCGAATCACTGATAATCCTGATCCTGGTACGTACCAGAGCAAAGGACGGCTTCAACACGTTTCAGGGATCTCACTCCCCTTTGTCAAGAAGTGCCATCCTCTTGCTGTGCACCGATATTTATCCATCTGCTAATTTCCGACACCTGCCTAATTGCGGTACAGGTGTAACTCCTCCGGATCACAATACATATTCTAATATATTACCACATGCACAAAATGATCTTTGGTAATTTGCTTCGGGCCCGTGCAGCCACAGCAGCAAATCTGCACCAAACGAACCAGACTAATTACTAAAGCCGCCAGCATCACTGATCAAAGAACCATTACAATTCAGACACCAAATAAATACATAGTATAACTGACGGATATTGCACCCCACCAAATCAATGTGGGAAAATTTAAAAATATATAAAAAAAACCCATATAAAAATACCTAAACAATTAGTGGGACGTGATATGGAAATCCCGATCACGTGATGATCTCTGTCACAAACATATAGTTTAGATAGAAGTAAAAATACTATATCCCAATGTTTATTACTTTTATATATATACAAACAAAGGGGAATATGGAGTAATGGTTGGTTAGTGATACCACTAGGATAATGACAAAATCTGTAACTTTAATATGCCATGACTATTTATAAACGGACTTAAATAACATAATAAATCAATAACCGCTGGGTCCGTTTTATTTTAAATGAATTAGACTCCCGTAATAAATTGAGACACTAAAATATTGAGACACTAAAATCACTACATACCATAAGATGTACTTTGTTGTACCCTGACTATTTTAAATATGGTCTCATTATTAAACGGACCTATATATATTTGGAGACTGTGGGTGTTCTTCTTTATCTAGTAACCAGCAGCAGTGATTAGCGCAGGGCTGCAATCAATTTTCTTTTAAGACTCTCCTCTAGTCTCCAAACCTTTAAATGTTCCCTGAAAACTAATCTCTTCAGACAAACCTACCAAATTTCAGACCCACCCACATAACCTTCAATGCTTCCCTATCCAGTTACATCCTCTCTGTACAGTCCACATAACCTCACATATTTTGTCTTCCAACATTGCTGGGTGATCATATCATACAACCCATTAAGAACCTAGCAGTCTGGTGGACCATTATGCAACAGGTATCATCTATCCTTGTGTATCAGTGCCTATTTCCCTATAGATTGTAAGCTTGCGAGCAGGGCCTTCCTACCTCTATGTCTGTCTGTTTTTGGCCAGTTTTGTTCTATAACTGTTGTTCTAATTGTAAAGCGCAACGGAATATGCTGCGCTATATAAGAAACTGCTAATAATAAAACATATTTTTCTACTGCATGAAAACTTGTACTAAGAAATGTTGTGGCATTGCTGAAGTAGCTTATTTATTTATTATTATTTATTACCAGTTACTTATATAGCGCACACATATTCCGCAGCGCTTTACAGAGAATATTTGCCCATTCACATCAGTCCCTGCCCAGTGGAGCTTACAATCTATATTCCCTATCACATGTACACACAGACACATTCACACTAGGGTTAGGTTTTGTTGGAAGCAAATTAACCTACCAGTATATTTTTGGATTGTGGGAGGAAACCGGAGTACCCGGAGGAAACCCACGCAAGTACGGGGAGAATATACAAACTCCACACAGTTAGGGCCATGGTGGGAATTGAACCCATGACCTTAGTGCTGTGAGGCAGTAATGCTAACCATTACACCATCTGTACTGCTTAGATGCAAGTGCTTATAGGTAATAGAATCTGTCTGCATCCCTGACATTAGTGTAGTGTTATGTCAATAGCTGGAGGGGTTATATAGTGCTATGCTATTTTAACAGCTATTACACTAACATGGATAACGATAGCAGCGATTCTTGAAGGAGTTAGCACTGAATCACTATTAGCTTTCTTAGATTGGCTTCCCCCTAGTTTAGTGACTGAGCAAGGATGCAGGAATAGCCAAGGGCCTAAGAACAAGACACAACAAAGGGAAAGACCAAAAACAATCAAATATTCTCCATAGTATCTTCAATCACTGCCCAAGCAATTGCATGTAGTGTTAAAACTAACATCTGCTTTCAGGTAAATGAAGCAGAGATAAGGAAGAGAAACCAGTAACAAAGATACTGCAGGGTGGGAGCAAGGTGCCATAAAGGATGGGAAGATGATAGGTAGTAAAGAGAGGACACTACCCTAAAATGACTTAGGGATCTATTCATGAATCAGTGAAAAAAGTGGAGAAGTGAGCCAGTGAAGAAGTTGCCCATGTCAACCAATCATGTTGAGGTAACATTTATAAAGTGCATTTTATAAAATTATATGTAGCAGCTAATTGGATGCCATGGGCAACTTCTCCACTGGCACACTTCTTCACACATTTCACTGCTTCATGAATAGATCCTTATGAATGTAACAATTAAATTAAATGAAATTAAAATCTTACACTTTCTGAAGTTAAAACCTAAACTGATTGTCTCATTGTGCGGAAATGGCACACTACCACATGCTGACACATTCCTAAGTACGGTAAAACCCAACATGTTCAGCACAGTAACCTATGGTCAAGGTAGGCAAGGGAGACAGAGCCTAAACCAGAGGTAACATAGCTATAAGCTCAGCCTCCACTCTGTTATAGTCAGAAACTGCCTGGAGCTGGGGGGTGGGGCCACACTTTGGCCAATAATACTGCAAAAAAAAAAAGCACAAGAACAGGCAGCTATCAGATCTGCCACACTGAGGGCTGCGTGGCATAATACAGTGTCAGGTGATCTATCCAGGAAGTTCCCCTGCACCCAAAAGGAGCAGCCAACATGAAGGAGAAGCTGATGATCAAGAAGGCTAAAATGCAGAGGAATGTGCTGGTGGGTGGCTGTTTAGGCGGGACAAGAGTGGTACAGGGCTGGAACACTCCCCACCTGTGGGCCACACACCTCCTTGCCACAGGGAGGAAGCAGATAGTGCCCAACAAGTCTTAGGCTGCTTTTGCAGAGGTTCTGCAACATGTTTTAATATGTTAGTTTATGGTGGGCACCTCTTCACTGTGGCACCACCTTGGGCAGCACCAGGCATGGCATCAGCTAGTGATAAGCATCAGGAGTAGCTCATGTAATTCCCCCAGAGACCGGTTCATCACATCAGACTAGACTATCTCTTCTTAGAAATAATGCAAAGACCAATTGATATTCAAATACTAAGGTATCTGCCATTTTATGCATATTTAGAATGGTCACTGGAACCCATTGTACAGTTTGCATGAGTTAAAAACTAAAGAGTAACTCAGTGGATCTTATACTGTGTGCTGCGGCACCCTGGGGTGCCTCAGTATGCTTGCAGGGGTGCCTTGAGTTGGTGGTCCAGAACCAATTGCAATTATTTATGGTCAATGTCATAGGCATAACTAGTGTTGGCGGCTTCCAAATATAAATATGTGGACAAACATAAGCAAATCTTGTCCCTCTCCAAATAACTGAACCTAAGGATGACATATAAACACAATTTACTTCATTTAATATTTCTTTCTAAATTTCTCAGTAAGAAACATTTGGCGTAGTAGTGCTGAATTTTTTTCCCCTGATACTCTAGGGTGCCATGATTCAAAAAAGTTTGTTACCCACTGGAGCAAGCCTATTGCAGAAGTAATAAAGACTATCTCCATTACAGAGCTTAGACTGATATTACTGGACTTCAGCACATAAGGGGTTTCTATATTTGCAAGGTGTTTTAATTTACTCAAGTTACCTGTACATATCTATACACTATATATTAGTTTTTCAAACTAGAGTAATAATTTGTGTGGACTGATGCCTTAAAGTATAAGATCTGTTGTTGTGTTGATCTGTTTCTGTTTGTTAGCAGAGAGTGTAAGTAAGTTGACCTAGGGGCTGGCATGCATAAAAATAGATTTGCCCTCCAGGGAAAGTGTGAGATTTCAATGTTCATAGCACATTGTAATGTCACATTGATTGACTTTAAGTCAACATGACTGCCGCCGTTTCTTTTCTACTACTTTCTAATACTAACCAACTGCAGAGGGCACCAGTAGCAACTGCACTATTGGTGGTGTGGAAAAAATGCTGCAAAGTAAGAAGGCTTTAGAAAATAGAAGTGTTAATACAGTAGTTTATTTTTAGCAATTAACAAAATACAAAGTGAATAACAGAAAAGAAATCCAAATCAAATCAATATTTGGTGTGACCACCCTTTACTTTAAAAACAGTATCAACTCCTGTAGGTACACTTGCAAACAGTTTTTGAAGGAACTCGGCAGGGAGGCTGATCTAAACATCTAGGAGAATTAACCACTGATTTTCTGTTGATGTAGGCTTGCTCAAATCCTTTTGTCTCTAAATGTAATCCCAGACAGACTTGATGATGTTGAGATCAGGGATCTGTGGGGGCCATATCAACATTTCAAGGACACCTTGTTATTCTTTACGCTGAAGATAGTTCCTAATGACATTGGCTGTATGTTTGGGATCATTACCCTGCCACGGAATAGATTTGAAGCTAATTAGACGCCTTCCTGATGGTATTGCATGATAGATAAGTATATACAGTATATGGGACCTCATTCAGGTTGGATCACAACTAGTGATTCAATGGAAAAAATTACTAAGATGATGCATGCGCAGGGCAACGCTCTGTTTGCTAGGTGGAGATGGAGCGTTGCGGGGGCGGCATCAGGAAAATGGAGGCGGCGGCAGATGAACGGGGGCATGGTGTGGGCATGATCGGGGTGGCTGAGTGACGTCACACGAAGCCGTTGCAATCAAAAAGATGGCGGTGGGCCTCCTGCCGTTGTAGCCAGGCTGCGCCTTCTGCGGTGCAACCACAATTGCAGCGTGGTCTCAGAGGAGAGGTGGTGGTTATCAGCATGCTGGGCAGCCTTGCCCTGCGATGGGCGGCCTCCAGTATGCGAACAAAAGGATTTGCAAATTCTGCTGAATCGGGTCCATAATCCTTTTATGCATTTATGTGTGTGTAAATCTGGCTCTGATTTACACTCCCCAGCCATTGACCTCACCAGACGTTGCTCGTTCAGCAACATCATAGAAAACTGTGAAGGAGTTCCTAATGTGAATTCACACTAGTGAGTCTGTTAATAAGACCAAGTTAAACTGTGTGCTTCTTTAATTTACAGCACATACCAATATTACAAATTCTGTAGTGAATGATGCCATACCGCCAAAGTGCAGGCTTTGGGACACAGAGCATGGGCATGTCCACCAGCGGCGTATGTACCTAGTGCTGAAATCACTAGACTGATTCTTCTCCTTCTCCAGTCCTCTTCAACATAACCCATTCATTGCTGTGGGTGTAGTTACTCCCCTATCCACGTTGTTGGGTGGTCTGGTGGGTATGCCATCCCGTGCGATTCAGGCTCCTCAAATGCAACAAAGCTCCCAACTGCTGACTTTTTCTCTGATACAGGTAGGCAGCCTTGGGCTACCACTACATAATTATAAATCCTCCTAGACCACCAGGGTTGTCGGACACTAGGCCCCATAAGTACAGGCATCATTCCTGTGGCACCTAAAAGGCAGGCACAAGGCCCTAGGTCACTTAGTATCAGTTAGGTGGACACAAGGCCTGTACTTCCATTAATAACCTGAGCATAAGGCCCGGGTTATTTAGCAAACATCATCACATAGGCAGGTGTAAGGCCCATGCCTCTATTATTAACCTGGGCTTTAGGCCCAGATCATTTTGCAAGATGCCTCTAATTTCAGGTATTAGGCCCGTGGCCATTAAAGCCCTTTATAGGGTGTGGATGGCTGTCTGGCCAAAACTTTAATCCAGGTCTATGTGTTGTATTGATTCCAGGACCAGGCTTTATATGATTAATCAACAATAAGTCCTAGTATTAACAAGGAGTTGGCCAGCTCTGTGTAGGCAAAAGTAAACCTTCCAGTATCTTAATTGTTGTGGTTACTCTTATGCTGTGTCATATTTGTGGATTCTTGTGTTCCCAGATATGATGCTATGGCTGGTTCAGAGGTGACAGCCCTATGCAGGAAGCTGGGCGGTCGTATGGTATTGGGATTCATTCAGATGTGGTTGTTCTTGATGCTGCTGTTGCTATCTTTTGCCATATGATATGCTAATATGGACAGAAACTAACCTGAGCAAAGGGACACCCACTGCTGTCACATCATTTGCACCCGAAGGTGTGCGCACTGCGCCTCAATTGCATGCGCAGTAAGGAAACATTGACCGATTTGCATACGATAGCCGCTTTGCGACCACATCTAAATTAGGCTCATTGGGGGTAATTCCAAGTTGATCGCAGCAGGATTTTTGATAGCAATTGGGCAAAACCATGGCCCTCATTCCGAGTTGTTCGCTCGCTAGCCGCTTTTCGCAGCAGTGCACACGCTAAGCCGCCGCCCTCTGGGAGTGAATCTTAGCTTAGCTGAATTGCGAACGAAGTATTCGCAATATTGCGAAAAGACTTTTCTTTGCAGTTTCTGAGTAGCTCGAGACTTACTCTTCCAGTGCGATCAGTTCAGTGCTTGTCGTTCCTGGTTTGACGTCACAAACACACCCAGCGTTCGCCCAGACACTCCCCCGTTTCTCCAGCCACTCCCGCTTTTTTCCCAGAAACGGTAGCGTTTTTTCACACACACCCATAAAACGGTCAGTTTCCGCCCAGAAACACCCACTTCCTGTCAATCACACTCCGATCACCAGAACGAAGAAAAAACCTCGAAAAGCCGTGAGTAAAATACCAAACTTCTTAGCAAATTTACTTGACGCAGCCGCAGTGCGAACATTGCGCATGCGCAGTTAGCGGAAAATCGCACCGATGCGAAGAAAAATAACGAGCGAACAACTCAGAATGAGGGCCCATGTGCACTGCAGGGGAGGCAGATATAACATGTGCAGAAAGAGTTAGATTTGGGTGGGTTATTTTATTTCTGTGCAGGGTAAATACTAGCTGCTTTATTTTTACGCTGCAAATTAGATTGCAGATTGAACACACCCCACCCAAATCTAACTCTCTCTGCACATGTTATATCTGCCTCCCTGCAGTGCACATGGTTTTGCCCAATTGCTATCAAAAATCCTGCTGCGATCAACTCAGAATTACCCCCATTGTGCCAATTTCAGGGGCTCTTCTGCAATACATTCCCCATCCAAAGCAAGGGTAAACTAATGTAAATGGTAACTGTACCACCAGCTGTCTACCTATTCTATTGCCCAGGGCCAGATTAACGGCCTCATTGGCCTGGGGCAGAAAATGTTCAAGGGCCTATTATGAGAAGCAGAGGTGGTGAGGTCAATGCCACGCAGACACCATACTCTATAAGCCCCAAAGTCTCCGTAAATATAGAAAAGTACAAAAATTGCATCATTTTGTGTGGGAAATAGGAATGCAATTTTAATCCTTATTATTTATGGCCAACCATGTGACTGGTCATCACCATGCTTTCATGGTGATGGGCCTATTTTTATGTAGAGGCCTAGAGCTGGAGCTCCATCCGCCCCATTGTTTATCTGGCCCTGCTATTGCCATCTCAGAATGATGCTAGTAGATGCGATAAAGCTGGAAAAAAAAGCTTTATTATTCAAATAAAGCATTTTTACCTGTTTAATGTGTTTTTCCTATCTTTAAATATTTTGTTGGACTATACATTTCTCAGGTCTGCCCAGGCAACCTGGGAAGTTATATGCAAAACTGCCTCGACTACCATGGACTCTTTGTTGCAGAATCATGGCTTTGCTCCCTAGGGTGTACTGATGGTGGTCTACTGTTCAAAATACATGGAAGCCTTGAAAAGTTCCCTTTTACATGAACTTTATTGTATTTTGACGTTTTGAAAGTTTTTAAGCAGTTTAATTTTTAGGGGTCTGAAGATGTTTTATTTACGATGCCTTTAACAAATGTAAATTTGTTTTTACCCTGCACCATTGTAAGTTAATTAGCATTTTTGGAGCAGTTTGTTGTTGTTGTACTGTACATTTAGGAAAACACATTGGCAGCAATGGCATGGCACTTTTAGTTTAAATGGACAAGGTCGTGACCCCTAGAGCAATTTTATCTCTTTACTGTCACCTCTAGATGCAAACTAGAACCAGCATTTGGCCTCAGGCTGGATCCTCTCCTAGGGTTATTGGATTTATGATCCTGCCACACTTTGCTTTTATTGAGCTGTTTTCAGAAGAGGTGTGTAGCAATCTCCATCATGCCTTGGGCTGACTGATAGGCTGCTTGTGTCCGGTGAAGGCCTGACTTAAATCTTTATCTTTCATAAACAGCTTACTGAGCTTGAAAACATCTTCCTTAGGGCGTGTACACACGGTGAGATATTTTCTTTAGATTTTGACTATATAGTCAAAATCGCAAGAAAAGTTAGTGCAGATCGCAAGGTGAAAGTCACCTTGCGATCCCGATGCGCGGTCCCGCCAGGTCGGCATCGCAAGAAAAGATAGACTGTGCAGGCAAGTCAATCCTTGCTAGATCGGTGTACTATCTAGTTCATCTCACATGTCAATGACATCTCACATAAGCCAAAATCTCACATAAGCCAAAATCGTCAGCACACATAGTCCATATCTCAAGAAAAGTTAGTCAAAATCTGTGCTATCTGGGCTCCAGGGAGTTCAAGGGAAATCACAAGTGAAAATCGGGCATAGTAAGGATCTCACCGTGTGCACACACCTTTACTCTGCAGTATTTACAGTGGTGCTTGAAAGTTTGTGAACCCTTCAGAATATTCTATATTTTTGCTGAAATTTGGCCTATAACTACCTCAGATTGTCACACAGTTCCTAATAGTAGATAAAAAGACCCACATCAATCAAATGAGATAAAAAAAAATTACATGTGCTCATTTTTTAATTGAGGAAAATTATCCAGTGTCACATATCTGTGATTGGAAAAAGTATGTGAACCTTTGCTTTCAGTATCTGATCTTACCCCCTTGTTTAGCAATAACTGCATGTTAACATTTCCGGTAATTGTTGATTAATCCTGAACATCGACTTGGAGGAATTTTGCCCCATTCCTTAATAGAAAACAGCTTCAACTCTGTTATATTGATGGGTTTCTTCCCATGGGTTTCCTCCCATGAACTACTGTATACCCCAGTTTTGCAAAGTGCAAACCCAGACATTGGCCAACACAGGAAAACAAATCCTGATTCATGCCCTTTACATTATTTGTAATTTTTCCTCATAATAATGCGTCTTACACATTATGCCACACACCGTAATGCATATGACACATTTCATACTCATTGTCAAGATTCCCATGCTCGTTGTCAGGGGTCTCATGCTCATTGTCAGTGGTTTCATGCTCTGGGTTTCATGCTCATTGTCAGGGGTTTCATGTTCTAGGGTCCGCGCTCATTGCCGGGGGTATGATGCTCATTGTGAGGGGTTTCATGCTCGTTGCCACAGATTTCATGCTCTGGGTTTCATGCTCGTTAACAGGGATTTTTGCATCATCTGCCAGCGGCGTCAGCGTTCCCTGCACTTCCCTGAAAATCGCTAGCGGTCAAGTAGAACCACTAGCATCTGTCTCCTCCTAGGTGGCGGAGGGGCATTTTCGGCAGATTACATTTGGATGGCTAGACCGCATGTAATATGTGTAACACTGGTGGGAGCATCAGTGCCCGCATCAAAGCCCACGCGCCCAAGCCACCATGGGGTCTGTGGGGGCTGTTGGTACACCACTGATAGGGGTCCATATTTAGGGGTGTGGGCAGTCTACAAAGGGGCTGCCACATTGGTTTGCCAAACCATTAGAGAGTACATGGGCTGGGTCCATTGATAAATATATATAGTAAATACTGCTAGTGCATGCAAGATAATGTACTACATTAGAAATATACCATAGTCTTGTGCAATAGAAGGTTTTTTTTTATATATATATTGTGACAAGAACACTGGGATAGTGTTTGAGGGCAGGTATGTTTGTCCCAGGTTCTTGTCTTACATGTATTAGAAAAATGAAAACTTCTAGGAATATGTTTTGTTTTGTTAGAACCTTTTCAGTTTGTTGGAAAAGCTGGGTAAGGGCCCTGAAAGAGAGATGGGGCAAGTTCCAGACATTGGGCCCAGTTCGGGTCTTTGGCCTCACAGAAGGCTAATCAGGCTTTCAGCTGTGTAAGAGTGTTATAGAGCTGCTGGCCTGATTAGGGTGTGCAGACTGCCTGGGAAGACTGCAGGATCTCTGTGAGAGAAACACGCTTCCTGATACAAGTGAGCTATACAGTGTACTGGAGAACTCTGTGTTTTTTGTTTAGTGATAGTTAGGAACATCTTGTGTTTAGTTAGTGCCGGACAGGCAAGGTATTTTCTTTTGTTGTTTGTTTTATTTTCTGTATAATAAAACTGGCTGGGGCCAGTTGTACCGGAAACTGGACTTGTGTGGTTCCTCAGCTGCTGCAGGCTGCCATTTATCCCAGGAAATGGCACCTTGTACCCTTACAGTGTTACAACTTGGTGGAGAATGCGAGCATGCCGTTCTACGCATAAGTGAAAGCAGCAGCTTTGTGAGGCCTGCAGAAAACGGTGGTTTATGCAGATAAAGCCCAGTGTGAAGTTACTGAGACTCGCCCTGAGGATTTGATATATGTCCTGGGTGAAAGCAGCTACAAAGCCGCCTGAAAAGTCTGTCGACATGGAGGAACTGCTCAAAGCCTTGGTGCAAGCTACAGCGGCTCAGCAGGAGGCCAACAGACAGCAGCAGGTGGCAATGGAGGAAAATTGGAGACTACAGCAAGAGGCCTTAACAGAAGTGATGCAGAGCCTTGCAGCCCGGATTGGAGATATGGCCGTCAGTGCTCCGACCAGCTCTAGTTCTATACGGGCCAGTCACTTCCTGCAGAAAGTGACAGAGGCTGATGATGTGGAGGCCTACCTGACCACGTTTGAAAGGACTGCCGAGCGTGAGAACTGGCCGAAAGCACAGTGGGCCAGTCTGCTGGCACCTTTTCTGTCAGGTGAGCCCCAAAAAGCGTACTTTGATTTAAGCCCTGCTGAGGCTCGGGACTATGATAAACTAAAGACTGAGATCCTGACCCGCCTGGGAGTCACGCTGTCAGTACGAGCACAACGGGTGCACCGTTGGGTGTATGCCATGGAGAAGCCTCCTCGCTCCCAGATGCACGACCTTATTCAGCTAACAAAAAAATGGTTACAGCCAGAGACATTAACTGGTCCCCAGATGGTTGAAAGAGTCGTCATGGACCGCTACTTGAGATCTTTGCCCATGGTCCTGCGCAAGTGGGTGAGCCATGGGAACCCGGGTACTGCTGACCAATTAGTGGACATAGTAGAGAGGTATTTGGCAGCAGAGGTACTACTGATGACCACCCAGCAACCCATAGATCCTCGACAGCGCCCTTCAGTAAATACTGGTAAGACTGTTCCGTGGGAAAACGTTGCAGGGCGGTTAAGAGAACGCAAGGCTGGAGAGACTGTAAATACTGGCCCTGGAGACAGGCCAATGGGGCTAGAACGGTCTATGCTGCCCAAACGGGTTTGATAATCGTGTGATTAAATGTTTTAGGTGTGGTATGCCAGGTCATGTTATTGCCAATTGCCCAGTCACGCAAGAACCCATGCAATGTGATGCTGCCTTTGAATGTCGCAGAATGTCTTTCTTTGCTAGGTTAGCCTGTACTGTGGTACCTTCACCTGAGCTGGAAAAACAAATGTGTGATGTGTTCTTAGAGGGTAACCGGGTAGAGGCCTTGCTAGATTCAGGAAGTTTAGTTACCCTCGTGAAAGCTGGGTTAGTGAACCCCTTAAAGGTCCAGAAAATACCTATTGGGGTAACTTGCATACATGGGGATACCCAACATTATGTCACTGCTGAAGTGAATATAGAAACTTGTTGTGGGTCAGCAATTGTTAAAGTAGGACTGGTCCCCACCTTGGTGCATGAGGCCATAATAGGGAGGGATTTTCCTCATTTTTGGAAACTGTGGGAATCACGGTTATCAACAGATGTGAGAAGTAAAGAGCCAGTTGATAATACCGGTGATTTTATGGATTTACGTGTGTCTTAGGAACTTTCTGACCCTTTGCCTTTTGCTAGTTTGGCTGGCGAAGTGACAGATGGGGAGTCCAGTGAGGACCCTCTTGCTGGGAACAGAGACATAGTAGTTAGAACTGAAAGCGTGCCTGACCTGGAGGTAAAGAAGGATCTGTTTGCGTCTGAACAGTTAAAGGATCCTACCTTAATAAAGGCTAGAGAGAATGTTAAGGTTGTTAATGGGGAACCTGTGGTACCAGGTGACAGGGTTACGTATCCCCACATGGCCATCTGTAATGAGCTCTTGTACCACATTGTCAAAAGGGGTGAGGATGTGGTGGAACAGCTGGTAGTTCCCCAGCCTTATCGGAGAACGGTACTAGATTTAGCTCATAGTCATGTTACAGCAGGACATTTAGGGGCAGAAAAAAACTCTGAAAGAGTTTTACAAAGGTTCTTTTGACCAGGGGTTTATAAAGAAGTGTCTGAATATTGTTCTTCCTGTCCTGAATGCCAGTATCATGCCCCTAGACCCCATTTCAGGAGCCCACTAGTTCCCATGCCTATTATAGAGGTCCCGTTTGACAGAATAGCCATGGATCTCGTGGGGCCCTTGTTAAAGTCTGCTCGGGGCCATCAGTATATCCTGGTAATTATGGACTATGCCACTCGATATCCTGAGGCTGTCCCTTTACGCACTATCACAACCAAGGCGATAGCTAAGGAGCTGGTGCAGGTTTTTAGTAGAGTGGGAATACCAAAAGAAATTTTGACTGACCAAGGTACTCCATTTATGTCAAGGATCATGAGAGAATTGTGCAAATTATTTAAGGTCACTCACCTCAGGACGTCCATCTACCATCCCCAAACTGACAGGTTGGTGGAAAGGTTTAATAAAACATTAAAATTGTTTGTTGCCCTACTTGTTAATGGCCATCAGAGAAGTTCCTCAGTCCTCTACGGGGTTTTCTCCATTTGATTTGTTGTATGGTAGACACCCCAGAGGGCTGTTGGACATTGCCAAAGAGACGTGGGAAGGACAGCCCACTCCTTATAGAAGCGTTATTGAACATGTAACACAAATGCAGGATAGGATTGCAGCCGTGGTACCTGTTGTCAGAGAGCACATGGAACAGGCCCAAAGTGCTCAACAGAGGGTCTATAACCGGAGTGCCAAGATTCGGGAATTTGCTCCTGGAGATAGAGTTCTTGTTTTGGTACCCACTGTGGAAAGCAAATTCCTAGCTAAATGGCAGGGTCCATTTGAGATTAGGGAAAAAGTGAATGAGGTTAATTACAAAGTATACCAGCCGGGAAAGAGAAAACCCGAACAAATCTACCTTTTAACTTAATCAAACCCTGGAAAGATAGGTTGTCTCTGTCAGCGGAGCCTTGCCCTTCGGTGTCTTCACCTCGGTTGCTTCCCGCAGTAAAGGTGTCAGAGACATTATCAGCTGATCAGAACAATCAGGTTAAAGAATTTCTCATCCAAAATAGGGAGATATTTTCAGAGCTGCCTGGCCGAACGAGCATAATAAAACATGACATTGTCACAGAACCAGGGGTCAGGGTTCAATTAAAGCCATATAGGATTCCTGAAGCTCAGCGAGAAGCTGTTTCTAAAGAAGTTAAAACCATGTTAGAACTTGGAGTCATAGAGGAATCTAACAGTGAGTGCTCCAGTCCCATAGTTCTCATCCCGAAGCCCGACGGTAGCATACGCTTCTGTAATAACTTTCGTAAGTTAAATGAGGTGTCCAAGTTTGACGCATACCCCATGCCCCGTGTGGATGAGCTTATAGAAAGGCTGGGAACAGCCAGGTTTCTCACCACGTTGGACCTGACCAAAGGTTACTGGCAAATACCTTTATCTGATAGCGCAAAAGAAAAAACAGCCTTTTCGGTTCCGGAGGGGCTGTACCAGTATAAGATGTTACCCTTTGGGTTGCATGGGGCTCCAGCAACCTTTCAACGGGCGATGGATAAAATTTTGAGGCCCCATAGAAAATATGCAGCTGCCTATTTGGATGATGTGGTAATTCACAGTACAGACTGGGGGTCCCATTTGGTTAAAGTACAAGCAGTACTGGACTCAATCAGAGAGGCAGGGTTAACTGCTGACCCAAAGAAGTGCTGCCTCGCAATGGAGGAGGTCAAATACTTGAGCTTCACCATAGGCAGAGGTCTGATTAGGCCCCAATTGAATAAAATTGATGCTATTCAAAACTGGCCTCGTCCAGTGAATAAAAAACAGGTAAGGGCTTTTTTGGAAATAACTGGGTACTATAGACGGTTTATTCCCAATTTTGCGACCACAGCGGTGCCGTTGTCAGACCTTACCAAAGGGAAGCAGTCAAATATGGTGAAATGGAACCCTGATGCAGAAAAAGCGTTCCAAGCGTTAAAAGTAGCTTTGTGTTCACAACCGGTGTTGATAACACCAGATTTTTCAAAAGAATTTGTGGTACAGACAGATGCCTCAGAGGTAGGGATAGGCGCTGTGCTGTCCCAAACCAGAGATGGGGACGAACACCCTATCATTTATTTGAGTAGGAAACTCAATGAGCATGAAAAAAGGTATGCCATTGTGGAAAAGGAGGCTTTGGCCATTATGTGGGCACTAGATACCTTGAGATATTACCTCTTGGGTAGACAATTCAGACTAGTGACGGATCATGCCCCTTTAAAATGGATGGATGTAAATAGAGGCAAGAATGCTCGTGTAACTAGATGGTTTCTAGCGTTGCAGGATTTTAAGTTTACTGTTGAACATAGACCGGGTACACAATTGGCCAACGCAGATGCATTGTCCCGCATCTTCTGTTTGGGGCTACAAGTGTTCCGGCCCCTAGGTCGAAACAGGGGAGGGGGATATGTGACAAGAACACTGGGATAGTGTTTGAGGGCAGGTATGTTTGTCCCAGGTTCTTGTCTTACATGTATTAGAAAAATGAAAACTTCTAGGAATATGTTTTGTTTTGTTAGAACCTTTTCAGTTTGTTGGAAAAGCTGGGTAAGGGCCCTGAAAGAGAGATGGGGCAAGTTCCAGACATTGGGCCCAGTTCGGGTCTTTGGCCTCACAGAAGGCTAATCAGGCTTTCAGCTGTGTAAGAGTGTTATAGAGCTGCTGGCCTGATTAGGGTGGGCAGACTGCCTGGGAAGACTGCAGGATCTCTGTGAGAGAAACACGCTTCCTGATACAAGTGAGCTATACAGTGTACTGGAGAACTCTGTGTTTTTTGTTTAGTGATAGTTTGGAACATCTTGTGTTTAGTTAGTGCCAGACAGGCAAGGTATTTTCTTTTGTTGTTTGTTTTATTTTCTGTATAATAAAACTGGCTGGGGCCAGTTGTACCGGAAACTGGACTTGTGTGGTTCCTCAGCTGCTGCAGGCTGCCATTTATCCCTGGAAACGGCATCTTGTACCCTTACAGTGTTACAATATATATATATATATATATTTATATATATATATATATATATATATATATTGTATTTAAAATTCAAGTACCCAGTCTGGAACTTGACCCCTAGAGGAGGTGGAGGGGGCTAGTCCGACCATGTACAGGAGTACCCTGTTGTGATATGTGACTGTTGTAATACAGCAGTTAAACAGCGGACAGTGGTACACAGTGGTGTTTTTTCCCTTTCCCTCCCTTTCTCCCCATGGTATGTTAGAAGTAACTAGCAGGGGTTTTTGAGAAGGGATGCAAAGTTTAAGTTGGCCACAGAATCTCAAAGAAGTATGGAGGAGGTCCTCCGGACTACAACTGTGACCATGGGCCAGCAAACTCAAATACAAATGCTGCAGTCCCAAATGCAGGCTCAGCTAAAAAGTAATAAGATGATGCAAGCTGAGTTTGTCCTGCTAAGGAAAACAGGACAGGAGCCAAAGGTGTTGCAGAAAATGCCAGTGTCTAATGACCTTAAGGCGTTCTTGCACACCTTTGAGAGAACTGTGACAAGCCTGGGCTGGCCGGCAAAGGAATGGGTCACTAGGTTGGTGTCACACCTTACTGGAGCAACTCAAAGAGCTTACACTGACCTGCCTGAGCTACAAGATGCTTTATATATTATGCACCCACCTAAAGGCGTATATACTTGATAGGATAGGAGTGACAGGACCTACTGTAACAATGCTCAAAGGTTTCATGACTGGCGATTTACCCCATCATAGACACACTGAATCCAGTTAGTAGAGTTGGCCAGATTAGGTAAAGCCTGGTTAAAGCCTGAGACCAATAACCGAGTGGTGGAGATAATAGCCATAGACCATTGTGTACAAGTACTGGACCGAAGAGTACAGCAGTGAGCTCTTCTGGCTGACCCTCAGAACTTTGAGGACTTAGCTATAGTCATTTAGTGGTACATCACACTGGGAAAGATGACAAAACTGCCTCACTAGGACCCACAACATGTTCCCAGACCACATACTCTGGTCCTGATGGACACTGTAGTGAAAACTCCCATGGTAATTTATTATGAGTGTGGGGAGCCATGACATATTTGTTGTGAATGTCCAAAGTGCGCTAAGCCCATGGAGCGCACAACACGAAAAATGGGCAAACCAGCAATTAACATGTGCACCTGGCTTTCCTCTCTTAACAAGTAGACATTGTTCCGCCTGGTATAAATCGAAGCCCGTGAGGTCTGGGCCCTCAATGATAGTGGGAGTGAACTATCTGTTGTGCCTGGATAATTAGTTCTAAAAGAAGTGGACCAAGTGGTACCTCCTGTGAGGGTGCTGTTACATGAGACTATGGAAGAGTATTCCAAGGTACAATTTACATTGATCGTTAATGTATGTGCACTACAACTTGTAACCGCAGTTGCTCTGAAGTCGCCATACCCCCTGATACTGGGACAGGACTTTCCATGGTTACGGGAAATCTTAGCCAGCTTGGCCAATGGAGATATGCTAGTGACTGACCAATAAGGAAAGATGCCATAGGGTCCAATACCTCTGGAAATGCTTGTGAGGTGGGAGCTGAGGAGGACAGAAGACCAAGTAAAAGTCCGCTAGGCAAGGGATTGGCTGACATAGCACAACAAACACTTAGCACAATTGGTAATGGCCACAGAACAACCAGTGAAATGTGGTTTGGAAGATGACTGGTAATCTATAGAAAAGAATGTGTTTTTACGGGACTTTGTCTGCGAACAGCTGATTGTAAGTAACTTGGTGAATGCCTTCCAAAATTTGGCTGAGATAAATGGCAGATAAAAGACTGCCCTACCCCCTAAAGCCAACCCATATTTTGTGTTGAAAGGTAACTTATTGGGGTAAATTTACTAAGAATCGTATTTTCCCGTTTGAGGTCAAAGTTCAATCACGAATGACATCGAAAGTGTAAATATGCAACTTTTTGAATTGATTACGACTAATTTACTAAGCTGCCGTATTCTGCATTTTCGGGTTTTCCAAAGTCGATGTCTTTCGTTTTTTTAGGCAGTGTTTTACGTGAGTGACTTGTAAAACACTGCCGACTTTAATACAATGAATCTCGGCCGGATCTGAGAGATCCGTGCAGGGCTTCATTGTGCACCTTGTAAAAAAAATAAAAAATGTTTAAACTTAAAAAAAAAATTGCGTGGGGTCCCCCCTCCTAAGCCAAACCAGCCTCGGGCTCTTTGAGCCGGTCCTGGTTGCAAAAATATGGGGGAAAAATTGACAGGGGTTCCCCCATATTTAAACAACCAGCACCGGGCTCTGCGCCTGGTCCTGGTTCCAAAAATACGGGGGACAAAAAGCGTAGGGGTCCCCCGTATTTTTGAAACCAGCACCGGGCTCCACTAGCTGGACAGATAATGCCACAGCCGGGGGTCACTTTTATACAGTGCCTTGCGGCCGTGGCATCAAATATCCAACTAGTCACCCCTGGCCGGGGTACCCTGGGGGAGTGGGGACCCCTTCAATCAATGGGTCCCCCCCCCAGCCACCCAAGGGCCAGGGGTGAAGCCCGAGGCTGTCCCCCCCATCCAATGGGCTGCGGATGGGAGGCTGATAGCCTTTGTTGAAAGTTATGAATATTGTTTTTAGTAGCAGTACTACAAGTCCCAGCAAGCCTCCCCCGCAAGCTGGTACTTGGAGAACCACAAGTACCAGCATGCGGCGGAAAACCGGGCCCGCTGGTACCTGTAGTACTACTACTAAAAAAATACCCCAATAAAGACATTACACACACACCTTGAAAGTATAACTTTAATGCATACATACACACCACCATATACACATACTTACCTTATGTTCACACGAGGGTCGGTCCTCTTCTCCAGTAGAATCCATGGTGTACCTGTAGAAAAAATCCTACTCACCAAATCCAGTGTAGAGGGCTCCACGGATAATCCATTTGTAATCCACGTACTTGTAAAAATAAAAAAACGGGACACCCGACCACGAACTGAAAGGGGACCCATGTTTTCACATGGGACCCCTTTCCCCGAATGCCAGAAACCCCCTCTGACTGATGTCTAAGTGGGTTTCTTCAGCCAATCAGGGAGCACCACGTGTGGCACCCTCCTGATCGGCTGTGTGCTCCTGTACTGTCTGACAGGCGGCACATGGCAGTGTTACAATGTAGCGCCTATGCGCTCCATTGTAACCAATGGTGGGAACTTTGAGGTCAGCGGTTGACCGAAAGTGACCTCACCGCTGACCACAAAGTTCCCACCATTGGTTACAATGGAGCGCATAGGTGCTACATTGTAACACTGCCGTGTGCCGCCTGTCATACAGTACAGGAGCACACAGCCGATCAGGAGGATGCCACAACGTGGCGTTCCCTGATTGGCTGATGGAACCCACTTAGACATCAGTCAGAGGGGGTTTCTGGCATTCGGGGAAAGGGGTCCCATGTGAAAACATGGGTCCCCTTTCAGTTCGTGGTCGGGTGTCCCGTTTTTTTATTTTTACAAGTACGTGGATTACAAATGGATTATCCGAGGAGCCCTCTACACTGGATTTGGTGAGTAGGATTTTTTCTACAGGTACACCATGGATTCTACTGGAGAAGAGGACCGACCCTCGTGTGAACATAAGGTAAGTATGTGTATATGGTGGTGTGTATGTATGCATTAAAGTTATACTTTCAAGGTGTGTGTGTAATGTCTTTATTGGGGTATTTTTTTAGTAGTAGTACTACAGGTACCAGCGGGCCCGGTTTTCCGTCGCATGCTGGTACTTGTGGTTCTCCAAGTACCAGCTTGCGGGGGAGGCTTGCTGGGACTTGTAGTACTGCTACTAAAAACAATATTCATTACTTTCAACAAAGGCTATCAGCCCCCCATCCGCAGCCTATTGGATGGGGGGGACAGCCTCGGGCTTCACCCCTGGCCCTTGGGTGGCTGGGGGGGGGACCCCTTGATTGAAGGGGTCCCCACTCCCCCAGGGTACCCCGGCCAGGGGTGACTAGTTGGATATTTGATGCCACGGCCGCAAGGCACTGTATAAAAGTGACCCCCGGCTGTGGCATTATCTGTCCAGCTAGTGGAGCCCGGTGCTGGTTTCAAAAATACGGGGGACCCCTACGCTTTTTGTCCCCCGTATTTTTGGAACCAGGACCAGGCGCAGAGCCCGGTGCTGGTTGCTTAAATATGAGGGAACCCCTGTAATTTTTCCCCCCATATTTTTGCTAGAGATGAGCGGGTTCGGTTCCTCGGAATCCGAACCCCCCCGAACTTCAGCCTTTTTACACGGGTCCGAGGCAGACTCGGATCTTCCCGCCTTGCTCGGTTAACCCAAGCGCGCCCGAACGTCATCATCCCGCTGTCGGATTCTCGCGAGGCTCGTATTCTATCGCGAGACTCGGATTCTATATAAGGAGCCGCGCGTCGCCGCCATTTTCACACGTGCATTGAGATTGATAGGGAGAGGACGTGGCTGGCGTCCTCTCCGTTAGAATAGATAGAGACACTTGAGTTGATTTACTACTAACTTAGTAATTTTGGGGAGCATTAGGAGTACTCAGAGTGCAGAGTTTTGCTGATAGTTACTAGTGACCACCACCAGTTTTATTTATTATTTAATATAATCCGTTCTCTGCCTGAAAAAAAACGATACACAGTCACATACCATATCTGTGCTCAGCCTCAGTGTGCTGCATGATAATATCATCTATGTATATCTGACTGTGCTGAGTGCTCACTGCTCACACAGCTGAATTGTGGGGGAGACTGGGGTGCAGTTATAGCAGGAGTACAGTGCACACTTTTGCTGCCAGTGTGACTGACCAGTGACCACCTGTATATTGTCTGCCTGAAAAAGTTAAACACTCCTGTGGTGTTTTTTTTTTTAATTCTATAAACGCATTCTGCTGACAGTGTCCAGCAGGTCCGTCATTCATTATATTATATAAATATTTACCTGCAGTAGTGTTATATTTTTTTTGTTCATCTCTATCATCTTTATCATCTCTATATTAGCAGACGCAGTACGGTAGTCCACGGATGTGGCTACCTCTGTGTCGTCAGTGCTCGTCCATAATTGTATACCTACCTGTGGTGGGGTTTATTTTTCTATCTTCTTCATACTAGTAGTTTAGGAGTCTGCTGACAGTGTCCAGCAGGTCCGTCATTATATTATATATACCTGCAGTAGTGATATATATATATTTTTTATATCATTATCATCTCTATACTAGCAGACGCAGTACGGTAGTCCACGGCTGTAGCTACCTCTGTGTCGTCAGTGCTCGTCCATAATTGTATACCTACCTGTGGTGGGGTTTTTTTTTCTATCTTCTTCATACTACTAGTTTAGGAGTCTGCTGACAGTGTCCAGCAGATCCGTCATTATATTATATATACCTGCAGTAGTGATATATATATATTTTTTATATCATTATCATCTCTATACTAGCAGACGCAGTACGGTAGTCCACGGCTGTAGCTACCTCTGTGTCGTCAGTGCTCGTCCATAATTGTATACCTACCTGTGGTGGGGTTTATTTTTCTATCTTCTTCATACTAGTAGTTTAGGAGTCTGCTGACAGTGTCCAGCAGGTCCGTCATTATATTATATATACCTGCAGTAGTGATATATATATATATTTTATATCATTATCATCTCTATACTAGCAGACGCAGTACGGTAGTCCACGGCTGTAGCTACCTCTGTGTCGTCAGTGCTCGTCCATAATTGTATACCTACCTGTGGTGGGGTTTATTTTTCTATCTTCTTCATACTAGTAGTTTAGGAGTCTGCTGACAGTGTCCAGCAGGTCCGTCATTATATTATATATACCTGCAGTAGTGATATATATATATTTTTTATATCATTATCATCTCTATACTAGCAGACGCAGTACGGTAGTCCACGGCTGTAGCTACCTCTGTGTCGTCAGTGCTCGTCCATAATTGTACAATTACCTGTGGTGGGTTTTTTTTTTCTATCTTCTTCATACTAGTAGTTTAGGAGTCTGCTGACAGTGTCCAGCAGGTCCGTCATTATATTATATATACCTGCAGTAGTGATATATATATATTTTTTATATCATTATCATCTCTATACTAGCAGACGCAGTACGGTAGTCCACGGCTGTAGCTACCTCTGTGACGTCAGTCACTCGTCATCCATAAGTATACTTGTATCCATCCATCTCCATTGTTTACCTGAGGTGCCTTTTAGTTGTGCCTATTAAAATATGGAGAACAAAAATGTTGAGGTTCCAAAAATAGGGAAAGATCAAGATCCACTTCCACCTTGTGCTGAAGCTGCTGCCACTAGTCATGGCCGAGACGATGAAATTCCATCAACGTCGTCTGCCAAGGCCGATGCCCAATGTCATAGTACAGAGCATGTAAAATCCAAAACACAAAATATCAGTAAAAAAAGGACTCAAAAATCTAAAATAAAATCGTCGGAGGAGAAGCGTAAACTTGCCAATATGCCATTTACCACACGGAGTGGCAAGGAACGGCTGAGGCCCTGGCCTATGTTCATGGCTAGTGGTTCAGCTTCACATGAGGATGGAAGCAATCAGCCTCTCGCTAGAAAAATGAAAAGACTTAAGCTGGCAAAAGCACAGCAAAGAACTGTGCGTTCTTCGAAATCACAAATCCACAAGGACAGTCCAATTGTGTCGGTTGCGATGCCTGACCTTCCCAACACTGGACGTGAAGAGCATGCGCCTTCCACCATTTGCACGCCCCCTGCAAGTGCTGGAAGGAGCACCCGCAGCCAAGTTCCTGATAGTCAGATTGAAGATGTCAGTGTTGAAGTACACCAGGATGAGGAGGATATGGGTGTTGCTGGCGCTGGGGAGGAAATTGAGAAGGAGGATTCTGATGGTGAGGTGGTTTGTTTAAGTAAGGCACCCGGGGAGACACCTGTTGTCCGTGGGAGGAATATGGCCATTGACATGCCTGGTGAAAATACCAAAAAATCAGCTCTTCGGTGTGGAAGTATTTCAACAGAAATGCGGACAACAGGTGTCAAGCCGTGTGTTGCCTTTGTCAAGCTGTAATAAGTAGGGGTAAGGACGTTAACCACCTCGGAACATCCTCCCTTATACGTCACCTGCAGCGCATTCATCATAAGTCAGTGACAAGTTCAAAAACTTTGGGCGACAGCGGAAGCAGTCCACTGACCAGTAAATCCCTTCCTCTTGTAACCAAGCTCATGCAAACCACCCCACCAACTCCCTCAGTGTCAATTTCCTCCTTCCCCAGGAATGCCAATAGTCCTGCAGGCCATGTCACTGGCAATTCTGACGAGTCCTCTCCTGCCTGGGATTCCTCCGATGCATCCTTGCGTGTAACGCCTACTGCTGCTGGCGCTGCTGTTGTTGCTGCTGGGAGTCGATGGTCATCCCAGAGGGGATGTCGTAAGACGACTTTTACTACTTCCACCAAGCAATTGACTGTCCAACAGTCCTTTGCGAGGAAGATGAAATATCACAGCAGTCATCCTGCTGCAAAGCGGATAACTGAGGCCTTGGCATCCTGGGCGGTGAGAAACGTGGTTCCGGTATCCATCATTACTGCAGAGCCAACTATAGACTTGTTTGAGGTACTGTGTCCCCGGTACCAAATACCATCTAGGTTCCATTTCTCTAGGCAGGCGATACCGAAAATGTACACAGACCTCAGAAAAAGACTCACCAGTGTCCTAAAAAATGCAGTTGTACCCAATGTCCACTTAACCACGGACATGTGGACAAGTGGAGAAGGGCAGACTCAGGACTATATGACTGTGACAGCCCACTGGGTAGATGTATTGACTCCCGCCGCAAGAACAGCAGCGGCGGCACCAGTAGCAGCATCTTGCAAACGCCAACTCTTTCCTAGGCAGGCTACGCTTTGTATCACCGCTTTCCAGAATACGCACACAGCTGAAAACCTCTTACGGCAACTGAGGAAGATCATCGCAGAATGGCTTACCCCAATTGGACTCTCCTGTGGATTTGTGGCATCGGACAACGCCAGCAATATTGTGTGTGCATTAAATCTGGGCAAATTCCAGCACGTCCCATGTTTTGCACATACCTTGAATTTGGTGGTGCAGAATTATTTAAAAAACGACAGGGGCGTGCAAGAGATGCTGTCGGTGGCCAGAAGAATTGCGGGACACTTTCGGCGTACAGGCACCACGTACAGAAGACTGGAGCAACACCAAAAACGCCTGAACCTGCCCTGCCATCATCTGAAGCAAGAAGTGGTAACGAGGTGGAATTCAACCCTCTATATGCTTCAGAGGTTGGAGGAGCAGCAAAAGGCCATTCAAGCCTATACAACTGACCACGATATAGGAGGTGGAATGCACCTGTCTCAAGCGCAGTGGAGAATGATTTTAACGTTGTGCAAGGTTCTGCAACCTTTTGAACTTGCCACACGTGAAGCCAGTTCAGACACTGCCAGCCTGAGTCAGGTCATTCCCCTCATCAGGCTTTTGCAGAAGAAGCTGGAGACATTGAAGGAGGAGCTAACACTGAGCGATTCCGCTAAGCATGTGGGACTTGTGGATGGAGCCCTTAATTCGCTTAACAAGGATTCACGGGTGGTCAATCTGTTGAAATCAGAGCACTACATTTTGGCCACCGTGCTCGATCCTAGATTTAAAACCTACCTTGGATCTCTCTTTCCGGCAGACACAAGTCTGCTGGGGTTCAAAGACCTGCTGGTGAGAAAATTGTCAAGTCAAGCGGAACGCGACCTGTCAACATCTCCTCCTTCACATTCTCCCGCAACTGGGGGTGCGAGGAAAAGGCTCAGAATTCCGAGCCCACCCGCTGGCGGTGATGCAGGGCAGTCTGGAGCGACTGCTGATGCTGACATCTGGTCCGGACTGAAGGACCTGCCAACGATTACGGACATGTCGTCTACTGGCACTGCATATGATTCTCTCTCCATTGAAAGAATGGTGGAGGATTATATGAGTGACCGCATCCAAGTAGGCACGTCAGACAGTCCGTACGTATACTGGCAGGAAAAAGAGGCAATTTGGAGGCCCTTGCACAAACTGGCTTTATTCTACCTAAGTTGCCCTCCCACAAGTGTGTACTCCGAAAGAGTGTTTAGTGCCGCCGCTCACCTTGTCAGCAATCGGCGTACGAGGTTACTTCCAGAAAATGTGGAGAAGATGATGTTCATTAAAATGAATTATAATCAATTCCTCCATGGAGACATTCACCAGCAGCAATTGCCTCCACAAAGTACACAGGGAGCTGTGATGGTGGATTCCAGTGGGGACGAATTGATAATCTGTGAGGAGGGGGATGTACACGGTAATGAATCGGAGGATGATGATGAGGTGGACATCTTGCCTCTGTAGAGCCAGTTTGTGCAAGGAGAGATTAATTGCTTCTTTTTTGGTGGGGGTCCAAACCAACCCGTCATTTCAGTCACAGTCGTGTGGCAGACCCTGTCACTGAAATGATGGGTTGGTTAAAGTGTGCATGTCCTGTTTATACAACATAAGGGTGGGTGGGAGGGCCCAAGGACAATTCCATCTTGCACGAGGGCCCAAGGACAATTCCATCTTGCACCTCTTTTTTCTTTCATTTTTCTTTGCGTCATGTGCTGTTTGGGGAGTGTTTTTTGGAAGGGCCATCCTGCGTGACACTGCAGTGCCACTCCTAGATGGGCCAGGTGTTTGTGTCGGCCACTTGGGTCGCTGAGCTTAGTCATCCAGCGACCTCGGTGCAAATTTTAGGACTAAAAATAATATTGTGAGGTGTGAGGTGTTCAGAATAGACTGAAAATGAGTGGAAATTATGGTTATTGAGGTTAATAATACTTTGGGATCAAAATGACCCCCAAATTCTATGATTTAAGCTGTTTTTTAGGGTTTTTTGAAAAAAAAACACTAGAGATGAGCGCCTGAAATTTTTCGGGTGTTATGTTTTGGTTTTGGGTTCGGTTCCGCGGCCGTGTTTTGGGTTCGAACGCGTTTTGGCAAAACCTCACCGAATTTTTTTTGTCGGATTCGGGTGTGTTTTGGATTCGGGTGTTTTTTTCAAAAAACACTAAAAAACAGCTTAAATCATAGAATTTGGGGGTCATTTTGATCCCAAAGTATTATTAACCTCAAAAACCATAATTTACACTCATTTTCAGTCTATTCTGAATACCTCACACCTCACAATATTATTTTTAGTCCTAAAATTTGCACCGAGGTCGCTGTGTGAGTAAGATAAGCGACCCTAGTGGCCGACACAAACACCGGGCCCATCTAGGAGTGGCACTGCAGTGTCACGCAGGATGTCCCTTCCAAAAAACCCTCCCCAAACAGCACATGACGCAAAGAAAAAAAGAGGCGCAATGAGGTAGCTGTGTGAGTAAGATTAGCGACCCTAGTGGCCGACACAAACACCGGGCCCATCTAGGAGTGGCACTGCAGTGTCACGCAGGATGGCCCTTCCAAAAAACCCTCCCCAAACAGCACATGACGCAAAGAAAAAAAGAGGCGCAATGAGGTAGCTGTGTGAGTAAGATTAGCGACCCTAGTGGCCGACACAAACACCGGGCCCATCTAGGAGTGGCACTGCAGTGTCACGCAGGATGTCCCTTCCAAAAAACCCTCCCCAAACAGCACATGACGCAAAGAAAAAAAGAGGCGCAATGAGGTAGCTGACTGTGTGAGTAAGATTAGCGACCCTAGTGGCCGACACAAACACCGGGCCCATCTAGGAGTGGCACTGCAGTGTCACGCAGGATGTCCCTTCCAAAAAACCCTCCCCAATCAGCACATGATGCAAAGAAAAAGAAAAGAAAAAAGAGGTGCAAGATGGAATTGTCCTTGGGCCCTCCCACCCACCCTTATGTTGTATAAACAAAACAGGACATGCACACTTTAACCAACCCATCATTTCAGTGACAGGGTCTGCCACACGACTGTGGCTGATATGACGGGTTGGTTTGGACCCCCCCCAAAAAAGAAGCAATTAATCTCTCCTTGCACAAACTGGCTCTACAGAGGCAAGATGTCCACCTCATCTTCACCCTCCGATATATCACCGTGTACATCCCCCTCCTCACAGATTATCAATTCGTCCCCACTGGAATCCACCATCTCAGCTCCCTGTGTACTTTGTGGAGGCAATTGCTGCTGGTCAATGTCTCCGCGGAGGAATTGATTATAATTCATTTTAATGAACATCATCTTCTCCACATTTTCTGGATGTAACCTCGTACGCCGATTGCTGACAAGGTGAGCGGCGGCACTAAACACTCTTTCGGAGTACACACTTGTGGGAGGGCAACTTAGGTAGAATAAAGCCAGTTTGTGCAAGGGCCTCCAAATTGCCTCTTTTTCCTGCCAGTATAAGTACGGACTGTGTGACGTGCCTACTTGGATGCGGTCACTCATATAATCCTCCACCATTCTATCAATGTTGAGAGAATCATATGCAGTGACAGTAGACGACATGTCCGTAATCGTTGTCAGGTCCTTCAGTCCGGACCAGATGTCAGCATCAGCAGTCGCTCCAGACTGCCCTGCATCACCGCCAGCGGGTGGGCTCGGAATTCTGAGCCTTTTCCTCGCACCCCCAGTTGCGGGAGAATGTGAAGGAGGAGATGTTGACAGGTCGCGTTCCGCTTGACTTGACAATTTTGTCACCAGCAGGTCTTTCAACCCCAGCAGACTTGTGTCTGCCGGAAAGAGAGATCCAAGGTAGGCTTTAAATCTAGGATCGAGCACGGTGGCCAAAATGTAGTGCTCTGATTTCAACAGATTGACCACCCGTGAATCCTTGTTAAGCTAATTAAGGTCTGCATCCACAAGTCCCACATGCCTAGCGGAATCGCTCCCTTTTAGCTCCTTCTTCAATGCCTCCAGCTTCTTCTGCAAAAGCCTGATGAGGGGAATGACCTGACTCAGGCTGGCAGTGTCTGAACTGACTTCACGTGTGGCAAGTTCAAAGGGCATCAGAACCTTGCACAACGTTGAAATCATTCTCCACTGCACTTGAGACAGGTGCATTCCACCTCCTATATCGTGCTCAATTGTATAGGCTTGAATGGCCTTTTGCTGCTCCTCCAACCTCTGAAGCATATAGAGGGTTGAATTCCACCTCGTTACCACTTCTTGCTTCAGATGATGGCAGGGCAGGTTCAGTAGTTTTTGGTGGTGCTCCAGTCTTCTGTACGTGGTGCCTGTACGCCGAAAGTGTCCCGCAATTTTTCTGGCCACCGACAGCATCTCTTGCACGCCCCTGTCGTTTTTTAAAAAATTCTGCACCACCAAATTCAAGGTATGTGCAAAACATGGGACGTGCTGGAATTTGCCCATATTTAATGCACACACAATATTGCTGGCGTTGTCCGATGCCACAAATCCACAGGAGAGTCCAATTGGGGTAAGCCATTCCGCGATGATCTTCCTCAGTTGCCGTAAGAGGTTTTCAGCTGTGTGCGTATTCTGGAAACCGGTGATACAAAGCGTAGCCTGCCTAGGAAAGAGTTGGCGTTTGCGAGATGCTGCTACTGGTGCCGCTGCTGCTGTTCTTGCGGCGGGAGTCCATACATCTACCCAGTGGGCTGTCACAGTCATATAGTCCTGACCCTGCCCTGCTCCACTTGTCCACATGTCCGTGGTTAAGTGGACATTGGGTACAGCTGCATTTTTTAGGACACTGGTGACTCTTTTTCTGAGGTCTGTGTACATTTTCGGTATCGCCTGCCTAGAGAAATGGAACCTAGATGGTATTTGGTACCGGGGACACAGTTCCTCCAACAAGTCTCTAGTTGGCTCTGCAGTAATGATGGATACCGGAACCACGTTTCTCACCACCCAGGATGCCAAGGCCTCAGTTATCCGCTTTGCAGTAGGATGACTGCTGTGATATTTCATCTTCCTCGCAAAGGACTGTTGAACAGTCAATTGCTTACTGGAAGTAGTACAAGTGGGCTTACGACTTCCCCTCTGGGATGACCATCGACTCCCAGCGGCAACAACAGCAGCGCCAGCAGCAGTAGGTGTTACACGCAAGGATGCATCGGAGGAATCCCAGGCAGGAGAGGACTCGTCAGAATTGCCAGTGACATGGCCTGCAGGACTATTGGCATTCCTGGGGAAGGAGGAAATTGACACTGAGGGAGTTGGTGGGGTGGTTTGCGTGAGCTTGGTTACAAGAGGAAGGGATTTACTGGTCAGTGGACTGCTTCCGCTGTCACCCAAAGTTTTTGAACTTGTCACTGACTTATTATGAATGCGCTGCAGGTGACGTATAAGGGAGGATGTTCCGAGGTGGTTAACGTCCTTACCCCTACTTATTACAGCTTGACAAAGGGAACACACGGCTTGACACCTGTTGTCCGCATTTCTGGTGAAATACCTCCACACCGAAGAGCTGATTTTTTTGGTATTTTCACCTGGCATGTCAACGGCCATATTCCTCCCACGGACAACAGGTGTCTCCCCGGGTGCCTGACTTAAACAAACCACCTCACCATCAGAATCCTCCTGGTCAATTTCCTCCCCAGCGCCAGCAACACCCATATCCTCCTCATCCTGGTGTACTTCAACACTGACATCTTCAATCTGACTATCAGGAACTGGACTGCGGGTGCTCCTTCCAGCACTTGCAGGGGGCGTGCAAATGGTGGAAGGCGCATGCTCTTCACGTCCAGTGTTGGGAAGGTCAGGCATCGCAACCGACACAATTGGACTCTCCTTGTGGATTTGGGATTTCGAAGAATGCACAGTTCTTTGCTGTGCTGCTTTTGCCAGCTTGAGTCTTTTCATTTTTCTAGCGAGAGGCTGAGTGCTTCCATCCTCATGTGAAGCTGAACCACTAGCCATGAACATAGGCCAGGGCCTCAGCCGTTCCTTGCCATTCCGTGTGGTAAATGGCATATTGGCAAGTTTACGCTTCTCCTCCGACAATTTTATTTTAGGTTTTGGAGTCCTTTTTTTTCTGATATTTGGTGTTTTGGATTTGACATGCTCTGTACTATGACATTGGGCATCGGCCTTGGCAGACGACGTTGCTGGCATTTCATCGTCTCGGCCATGACTAGTGGCAGCAGCTTCAGCACGAGGTGGAAGTGGATCTTGATCTTTCCCTAATTTTGGAACCTCAACATTTTTGTTCTCCATATTTTAATAGGCACAACTAAAAGGCACCTCAGGTAAACAATGGAGATGGATACTAGTATACAATTATGGACTGCCTGCCGACTGCAGACACAGAGGTAGCCACAGCCGTGAACTACCGTACTGTACTGTGTCTGCAGCTAATATAGACTGGTTGATAAAGAGAAGATGTCTATGTAACTATGTATGTATAAAGAAGACTGAAAAAAATCCACGGTTAGGTGGTATACAATTATGGACGGACTGCCTGCCGAGTGCAGACACAGAGGTAGCCACAGCCGTGAACTACCGTACTGTACTGTGTCTGCAGCTAATATAGACTGGTTGATAAAGAGAAGATGTCTATGTAACTATGTATGTATAAAGAAGAATGAAAAAAAACCACGGTTAGGTGGTATACAATTATGGACGGACTGCCTGCCGAGTGCAGACACAGAGGTAGCCACAGCCGTGAACTACCGTACTGTACTGTGTCTGCAGCTAATATAGACTGGTTGATAAAGAGAAGATGTCTATGTAACTATGTATGTATAAAGAAGAATGAAAAAAATCCACGGTTAGGTGGTATTACAATTATGGACGGACTGCCTGCCGAGTGCAGAGACACAGAGGTAGCCACAGCCGTGAACTACCGTACTGTGTCTGCTGCGACTGGATGATAAATGATATAAAAAATATATATATATCACTACTGCAGCCGGACAGGTATATATTATATATTATATAATGACGGACCTGCTGGACACTGTCTGTCAGCAGAATGAGTTTTATTTTTATAGAATAAAAAAAAAAAAAAACACACAAGTGAAGTCACACGACGAGTGTTTAACTTTTTCAGGCAATCACAATATAAGTATACTACTAACTATACTGGTGGTCAGTGTGGTCAGGTCACTGGTCAGTCACACTGGCAGTGGCACTCCTGCAGCAAAAGTGTGCACTGTTTAATTTTAATATAATATGTACTCCTGGCTCCTGCTATAACCTATAACTGGCACTGCAGTAGTGCTCCCCAGTCTCCCCCACAATTATAAGCTGTGTGAGCTGAGCAGTCAGACAGATATATAATATATATAGATGATGCAGCACACTGGCCTGAGCCTGAGCAGTGCACACAGATATGGTATGTGACTGACTGAGTCACTGTGTGTATCGCTTTTTTCAGGCAGAGAACGGATATATTAAATAAACTGCACTGTGTGTCTGGTGGTCACTCACTATATAATATATTATGTACTCCTGGCTCCTGCTATAACCTATAACTGGCACTGCAGTAGTGCTCCCCAGTCTCCCCCACAATTATAAGCTGTGTGAGCTGAGCAGTCAGACAGATATATATAATATTATATATAGATAATAGATGATGCAGCACACTGGCCTGAGCCTGAGCAGTGCACACAGATATGGTATGTGACTGACTGAGTCACTGTGTGTATCGCTTTTTTCAGGCAGAGAACGGATATATTAAATAAACTGCACTGTGTGTCTGGTGGTCACTCACTATATAATATATTATGTACTCCTGGCTCCTGCTATAACCTATAACTGGCACTGCAGTAGTGCTCCCCAGTCTCCCCCACAATTATAAGCTGTGTGAGCTGAGCAGTCAGACAGATATATATAATATTATATATAGATAATAGATGATGCAGCACACTGGCCTGAGCCTGAGCAGTGCACACAGATATGGTATGTGACTGACTGAGTCACTGTGTGTATCGCTTTTTTCAGGCAGAGAACGGATATATTAAATAAACTGCACTGTGTGTCTGGTGGTCACTCACTATATAATATATTATGTACTCCTGGCTCCTGCTATAACCTATAACTGGCACTGCAGTAGTGCTCCCCAGTCTCCCCCACAATTATAAGCTGTGTGAGCTGAGCAGTCAGACAGATATATATAATATTATATATAGATAATAGATGATGCAGCACACTGGCCTGAGCCTGAGCAGTGCACACAGATATGGTATGTGACTGAGTCACTGTGTGCTGTGTATCGCTTTTTTCAGGCAGAGAACGGATTATAAAGTAAACTGCACTGTCCTCACTAGTAAACTCTCTCCACTCAGTCTCTACACTTCTACAGTAACAGTACTCCTCCTAGTCAGCTCCAGTAAATCTCTCTCAGTCTCTTATAATCTAAATGGAGAGGACGCCAGCCACGTCCTCTCCCTATCAATCTCAATGCACGTGTGAAAATGGCGGCGACGCGCGGCTCCTTATATAGAATCCGAGTCTCGCGATAGAATCCGAGCCTCGCGAGAATCCGACAGCGTCATGATGACGTTCGGGCGCGCTCGGGTTAACCGAGCAAGGCGGGAAGATCCGAGTCGCTCGGACCCGTGAAAAAAAACATGAAGTTCTGGCGGGTTCGGATTCAGAGAAACCGAACCCGCTCATCTCTAAAAAACACCCGAATCCAAAACACACCCGAATCCGACAAAAAAAAATCGGTGAGGTTTTGCCAAAACGCGTTCGAACCCAAAACACGGCCACGGAACCGAACCCAAAACCAAAACACAAAACCCGAAAAATTTCCGGTGCACATCTCTAATTTTTGCAACCAGGGCCGGCTCAAAGAGCCCGAGGCTGGTTTGGTTTAGGAGGGGGGACCCCACGCATTTTTTTTTTAAAAAAATTATAACATTTCCCACCCCTTCCCACTGAAAAACATGCACGGATCTCATGCGGGGTGCCACCCTTTATGGGTGCCGCTATTTAACGCGGCCATATTGGAGCCAGGCCCTGCCTGATAATAGCTGTCTACCCGCTGTGATGATGGAGTGTTGTGGGCGGGCCAGGGATTATAGTGTGTGTGCTGTGCGGCGCTGCTGCTTCTGCCAAAAGACGCTGAAGCCGTCCCTGCCCACGCACAGTGTGATACACCACTTCACTCTGATGAGATGGTGCGGTCCCGTGGCCCCTGCGATGTGCGGCTGGGAGAGGAGTGTTCGTTGATGTCGGCGGTGACTACTAGGGAGCTGAGTGGCTTGCCGTCACAAAGTGTGTGCATATTAGTTTTGTTTAAGGCTCTGACATCCCTGCTGCCCCGCCTATGGGGGGGTCATTCCGACCCGATCACAGCGTGCTTTCGCTCGCACAGCAGCGACCGGGTCACTATGCACGCGTGTCATTGCCCTGCTACGGATCTCACTGGGCAACAATGAAGGGAATGAAGAAAGCGATCGCAGCGGCAAATGCTTGAAGATAGACAGGCGGTGGGCGCTCCTGGGCGGCAACACAGCGTTCGGAGCAGTTTTCTGGGAGTGGTAAGAAAAACGCAGGCGTGTTTGAAGAAATGCAGGCGTGTCCAGGGCGGGTGTTTGACATCAGAGCCAGGACCAAACAGGCTGAAAACGTTGCAGCTGGTAAGTATGTCTAGCCCTGCTTACAAACTGCACAAATTTTTTTCTCATAGTAGGGCTGCACAAGCAAACGCAGCCTTGCTATGGGAAAAAACCCAGCTCCATAGGCGGAGTATAGTTGATCGCACGGGCTGCAAAAAGCAGCTAAGTGCGATCAACTCAGAATGACCCCCATGGCTTGTGAAGTAAACTGTGTGGTGGTGAATGTGCCTCCCTCATATAATAATTATAGAGTGATCTCATATACTGTAAATAGGTGTCACTGTCACACGCGCATGCAGGGGGGGTTTCTCTGAGTACCTAGAAACCCCCCTGACCGCCAAGCCATCAGCGCTGCAGAATGATTATTATTATTATTATTTTTTTGGGGGGGGTATACGGTGGAGCTGCCCTGGTATCTCAGCAGTTGCAGCTCCATCCTTACACTGACTGATGTCTGCTGGCTGCCTGTAGGGGGAGCTGCAGTGATGGCACGCAGCTCCTCTCAGGCAGTACGTGAAGGTGCCTGGCAGCCTGGGTGTTTTAAACAAGAGATCGGTGAGGGCAGGCAGTGGATGGCTCACACTCCAGAAGAAATCTCAGTGACTGCAGGTGAAGGAGGGAGGTGAAGGAAGGGCCAGTAACAGTGGCCAGTGGCGGATTTAGGGGGGGGGGGGGCACCAAGGCACGTGCCCCCCCTATCATTTTTAGTAGATTTTTGCATTTTTTTTTTTAAGTGCACACGGCGGGCGCGGCGCGCACTTCCGTTATGATGAGGCTGCTGCAGCTGCTAATGGTCCAGGATTGAGAAACGTGACATGCAGTCAGTCAGTGCATGTCACGTTTCTGTGCAGAGGAGCCGAGCAGGAGGAGGTCCCAGCTTCAGCCCGCCGCCGCTACTGAGGGACAACACCGTCCATGACCCAGCCGCCAGTCACACAGCGCTGCGCAGCCGGCCCTGATCACCCCCTTCCTCCTCCCCCACATGGAGAGCCGTGGCACAGGCAACAGTGCCCGATCCGACCACCCGCCCTTTTCAGTTGAGCCTGACAGGGGATGTGGCTGCTATGGGGCATGGACTTTTTACAGGTCCCGCCGCTCCCAACCAGACACCTGTATTGTCTTCCAACGCTGGTACTTTAGCCCCACCAGCCCTCCCCAGAGCTCAGCTCCATGCTGCAGAGTGCACGCTGCACGGAATCTAGGATTTCCACCCCTGTGCCTGCCCTGCCACCTGCTCAGGACCTAGGTGAGTGCCTTGCCGTAATGTGTAAAAAGGGGACTGGGGGACTCTGTCTGCCGTAATGTGTAAAAAGAGGACTGGGGGACTCTGTCTGCCGTAATGTGTAAAAAGGGGGCGCTGTCTGCCGTAATGTGTAAAAAGGGGGCGCTGTCTGCCGTAATGTGTAAAAAGGGGACGCGGTCTGCCGTAATGTGTAAAAAGGGGACGTGGTCTGCCGTAATGTGCAAAAAGGGGACGCTGTCTGCCGTGATGTGCAAAAAGGGGACGCTGTCTGCCGTAATGTGTAAAAAGGGGATGCTGTCTGCCGTAATGTGTTAATATTATTTTTTGCGCGCCTACGCCGCGCACTGCCCCTGTCTTGCATGGGGAGGAGGGAGGCGCCAATGCCATTTCTTTCACATAGCGCCAAAATGCCTAGTTACGGCACTGGTGGGTACCTATCAGGAGCAGTGGGTACTCGACTGGACTGTACTCCTGGGCACCTGGCTACACAGCAGAAGTGGGTCTGATGTCAGAGGGCTTCCAGTTCAGATGGAGATGCTTAATTCAATGTGTATGTATGTATGTAACTGTATTAATGTGTGTATATATAGCCAGTTGGTGCTTCCCTCCCCTCTGTAGAATAACATATCCACTATTGGCCTTCCATATGGAGGAGACACCCTCACTGCTGCCCTACCCTCCATATCCCCCCTTCCCTCCTCCTACTGCCCTTGTTGTGAGGCTACGCGCACGTTCATGGGACCGCACGCTGAAGGCGTGCCCCCCCTGTCATTTTTTCCTGGATCCGCCCCTGGCCAGTAGGCTATAATAAATTATGCTGGCCGGGTGAAGCACATGGCATGTTGTCCTGTGGGTGGATGGGTGGTATGCTTCCTCTTAATGATGTGTGTGTATACTGTGTGCATGTGTACTGCGTGTATGGTATGTGTGCATGTATAGTATATATGTATCATACTGTATGTATGTATGTATACTATCTGTGTATGTATGAATGTATGTATGTATGTATGTATGCTGTGTACATGTATAGTGTGTGTGTGTGTGTGTGTGTGTGTGTGTGTGTGTGTGTGTGTGTGTGTGTATAATTGTATACTATGTATGTATACTGTGTGGATATGTATATGTTTGGTCTGCATGCATGTATGTATTATCTGTGCATGTATAGTATGCATGTATGTATGTATGTATGTTGTGTGTGTATAATATGTATGTTGTGTGCATGTATAATATGTATGTATGCTGTATGTATAGTATGCATGTGTGTATTTATGCTCTGTGCATGTATTATATGTATGTATGCTGTGTGCGTGCATGTATGTATGTATGTTGTGTGTTTGTATGTATGTTGTGTGCATGTATAATATGTATAGTATGCATGTGTATGTATGCTCTCTGCATGTATTATATGTATGTATGCTGTGTGCATGTATACTATGCATGCATGTATGTATGTATGTATATATGTATGTTGTGTGTTTGTATGTATGTTGTGTGCATGTATAATATGTATAGTATGCATATGTATGTATGCTGTGTGCATGTATACTGTATAAGTGCTGCGTGCATGTTTACTGTGTATGTATGTGTGTATGTATGTATGATGTGTGCATGTATAGTATGCATGTGTGTATGTATGCTGTGTGCATGTATACTGGGTGTGTATGTATGTTGTGCGCATTTATACTGTGTATGTATGTATGTATGTATGTATGTATATATACTATGTTTGTATGAATACTGTGTGTACATGTATACCCTTTGTGCATGAGTGTTGTGTGTGTGTTTGTAAGTATGCTAATGTATGTGTGTGTACAGTGGTCCAGCACTCCTCTGACATACAAAATAAAACTCAGGTGCCCTCTGTATTTAATTGTAATCTCAGTAAAAAAAAAGGCAGGGGCCCGTGCCCTCGACACATTGGTATGCTGTGACCGTGCATCATATATATAATGTATGTAGCTTGTCTTCTGGCACTCTGGACACATTAATCGATGCCGGGGTGCCCTCCTTGTGATTATACACTTGCAATTCTGCTGGAACCTATCCATATCCACAGACTTCCGTATCAAACATGTACTCAAGTTTACATCATCTCAAGAGTTGAATTACAAAACGATATTTCAAGGCTTATATACACACACACACACACACACGCGCGCACGCGCGTGTGTATGTGTGTGTATATATATATATATATATATATATATATATATTATGGTCAATCTACAGGCATCATCAAGATTACATTTTATTTATTAAAATGAAATGTTGACCTGTACACTTGTGTACTGAACTGTCTGGCTAAGATGCTGCGGACTGTTATGTGAGTAATTCTACCGCCTACTAAGATACTAAGACCTGTGAGTGCAGCTGCCTCTAGATGACTGTGACATACTGTAACTACGTTCAGGGCACCTAGGCATCTTTACCTGTTGAATTTTTTTTTGTATGTGATATATATATATATATATATATATACATATATATACATACATACATACATGTACGGAAACCCCCCCATGGAAATCCTGCGTTTGCCACAGACTGTGATATGTGTGTCTAAATATGTCTTAGTGTCCCAATGATATGTATGTCTATATATATGTGTCAGTGTGATATGTATAGAATATAGGCATCTGTCAGAGTGATATGTATAGGTGTCTGTGTGATATAGTGTGTGTGTATATGTATATATATATATGTGTGACAGTGTGATACAGAATGTGTGTGTGTGTATATATATATATATATATATATGTTGTCAAAGTCGAAAAATATTGTAATGCATATACCCTGTACTAACCCCATGCACATGCCCGCTGCGCGTGCACTCAGTCCGCCGTGCGTGCACATATCCGCAATTTGCGTAGGATCGCTCCTGCGACCATGCGCGTGGTATGGGTATTTACAGCGGGGTTTGTGAGCGCGTAGAGGGTTATTAGAACATTACATATTTAACCCAAATAGTGCATTTTGTACACATAGTTCCCCTACACCACATCAGCGAGTATCAATAGTTTAAACAGATCCAGGACTAAGGGATTCGCCTTTGCATGATAGGAAGGGTCAGATAAAGGTTGGAAGGTGATGTCTAGTATCCAGCTGTAGGGTATTTTAAGGGTAACATTCCGGTGTTGGTTAGAGAAAGATCGCATGTTCCAGCGTATAGTTATATGCAGAAGTAGAATATAGATGTTAACTGTATTTACTGTGTATTATGTATGCGGCGGGAATCCAGAGGATACCACCCACCAGAGCAGTTGGGGAAAGACATCGCCCACCTTTTCAAATCAACCTATGACCTCTCCTGTAATAAAAAGACACATCTCTGTGTCCAATGGACAATGAGATTACAGTGACCATTGTATTGTGTATGTAAGTTGTGTATAAAAAGACCGTTGTTGCCTGGCCGGTCAGAAGACTCTGAACGCTTTCTAGCTGACAAGCGGAGGACCGGCCGGGTTGCCCTTGCGAACATTCTCACGTATGTACATTCTCTGTAGCCATTACTCTGTTTTAGATTTATCTTGTTAGCCTGTAGTGTATGATTTGTACTGTTTTACCTTTTGAAATAATCCACGGTGGCCTTAGAATCCTGTGGTTTCAACTACAAATCGGTGTTGTGTCCTCACTTTCCTGCAAGGGTTTAAAAGCATATTTAACTGTATAAGGTTTATAAGCATTGATAAGGTGTACGCACTGCAGGTACTTTATACCGTAAGCGCTACTTAAGGTTTAAGGTATAACATCGTTGCAGTACTTTGCTGCTAAGGGTTTAAAGTGTAATCATATCATTGCATTGTATCACTAACAAGGTTTAAAGGTTATCAATTGTGTGTGCGTGCGCTGTGTGTACTCTGTACACTCAGCGCGGCGTGTGTACGCCAAGTACGTACCACGTACGGGACTCTGTATGCAAATAGCGTACAAAGTGCGTAGCACGTGTATTCAGTCTAGCGGCCATAGCGGCTCCACAGTAAAAGTGTATCTAGAGGTATAGCTTTATGGTTTAAGATAATATCGACATTATCAATTGGGGGCTCATCCGGGATCTCCTCATACCCGCAGCCTAGAAGGTTTACGCAGACTTTATCTATCAGCAAAGGGCGGAAAGGTATCCCCCATAAGCCTTCTCTTGGTTGGTGGATACACTAGTGCTGATTAGATAAGCGTCTGCCCTGCATGGTTTGTAGGGATGCTGGAGGGATCCGTAAGGTAAGAACGCAAAGCTATTTTTAAATCTGTGAAATTTCTGTTTTGGCGCCAAATGCGCACACAACACACACATACACCTGTATTTTGTACTTTGCATATCTGCCCGCATTATTGCCATAAGTAGCGATTATTAGATTCATTTTGACCTGTACTGAGAAAATTTGTTGCTATTTAGTTAAAATATAGAGTTAATATTTAAGGAAGTAAGTGTAAAGGTGCATACACACGGAGAGATTTTGGCTATGAGAGATTTTGACTAACTTTTCCCTTGAACTGGCAGTAGGAGATTTTGACTAACTTTACCAGAGATTTTGTCTAACTATGCAAGAGATTTTGGCTATGGGAGATTTTGACTATCTCATTTAAATAAGGGGATGAGTGTCATATATAGGATGAATTTACAGGGTGGCTGGTATTTAAATAGCTAAAAGTAAAAAAAAAAAAATTTGCGTGGGGTCCCCCCTCCTATGTAAAACCAGCCTCGGGCTCTTTGAGCCAGTCCTGGTTGTTAAAATACAGAGGAAAAAATGAGTAGGGATCCCCCATATTTAGACAACCAGCACCGGGCTCTGCGTCCGGTCCTGGTTTAAAAAATACGGGGGACAAAAGACATAGCGGTCCCCCGTATTTCCCAAACCAGCACCGGGCTCCACTAGCCAGGGAGATAATGCCACAGCCGGGGGACACTTTTATATTGGTCCCTGCGGCCGTGCCATTACCCCCCCAACTAGTCACCCCTGGCCGGGGTACACTGGAGTGAGGACCCCTTAAATCAAGGGGTCCCCCCCTCCAGCCACCCAAGGGCCAGGGGTGAAGCCCGAGGCTGTCCCCCCCATCCGTGGGCCGGTGGATGGGAGGCTGATAGCCTTTCAATAGTAATATTGTTCTTTACAGGAGGCCTATAGGTCCCAGCAAGCCTGCCCCAGGCTTGTGGAGAACCACAAGTGCCAGCATGCCCGGACATAAAGGGCCCGCTGGCACCTGTAGTCCACCTGTAAAGAAAATATTAAAAAAAAAACACAACACATTCTTTTAAAAATCCTTTATTAAACTGGGTCTTCACCTGGGGGCGGCGGCCTTTAAGCTCTTTTGCATGGCCGCCGCCTTCCCAGGGCTTCCGGCGTCTTCACCTGGGGGGGCGCCACCTCCCCAGGGCTTCTGGGGTCTTGCTCCGGCGTCTTCACCTGGTGGGCGGCGGCTGCTAAGCTCTTTTGCATAGCCGCCGCCCATCCAGGACTTCCACGGCGTCTTCAGGAGCTCTTCTCCACTCCTCCTCCGCCGTCGGACTGAAAGCCGCTGCCTCGCGCTGACTTATATAAGTCAGCGGGAGGGGGCGGGGCGATGACGCGGCGAGCCGTGATTGGCTCGCGGCGGCCATCTTGAATTTCAAAAATGACGCTGAGGCGCCATTTTTGAAACTGGTACCGCTCCGCTGCCAAACTCTGCAAGAGAAAGGTAAATTTCCGCCGCCCGCACCGCTGCCGCAACCCGCCGCCGCCCGCACCGCCGCCGCCCACACCGCCACCCGCACCGCCGCCGCCCACACCGCCACCCGCCGCCGCCCACACCGCCACCGCAACCCGCCGCCGCCCGCACCGCCGCCACAACCCGCCGCCGCCCGCACCACCGCCGCCTGCAACATCGCTATCGCTGGGAAAAATCGCTGGCCTCTAGCGATTTTAACTAACTTTACCAGCGACATAGCCAAAATTGACTTGCCGGCACTGACTATTTTTCCCAGCGATAGCGACTTAGCGGGGACGCGCATCGCTATCGCTGCCTGTATACACACGGAGCGATCTGCACTAACTTTCTGAGCGATTTTGACTATATAGTCAAAATCGCTCAGTTATATCGCTCCGTGTGTATGCACCTTAAGACGCACACGCAGCCTGGCCTAGTTGTAAACGTTTATACAGAAGAAACTGTGTGTTGTGTTAAGTGAGCGATTATAGTTAAATATCGCTTACATTTATAGAAGTGTGGGATTTGTAGTACTGCGGACGTACGGCCTTTGTACACGTGTCTCGGACAGAGTACAGGACTGCATACGCAACGTAAAGGCATACACACGTGGCGTGTTTACGCAACGTGCGTAAAAGTACGACCGCTAAGTACAAATCACACAATAGCATTGTTTTAGTTTAGGCGCGAGACGGTAGCCACGCGATAATAGCACAAATTGATCAGTTTCCAATAATTTAGATTAAAACCTTTTTTACTGTATTACCTCTGGAACTAAGGCTGTTTTATCTGAATGAAAGTTAATTTTCTGTACAGAAAAACCAAAGTGTATATGAGTGAACGAGCGTGAGTGTGCAAACAATAAAGGTTTTGTGTACCCAGGGAATTCGGGATCCCGTAGGAGACCACACCAGGTGAGTGGACACTTGGTGGCGTGAGAGTGGCTTGCTCACGTTAACATTGATTAAAGTACAAAGGAGCAAAGTAGTAGATATCGCAGACCAAAGGTCAGCAAAGGTATAGAGTACCGCAGACCAAAGGTCAGTGAGGTTTTTGTTTAGAGAGCGCAGCCCAGGTGGTTGGTGTAGAACCCATATAGGCCCGTTCAGATACACTCCGGCTGAGGTTTCGCAGCCTGAAAAAACGATTCCATTGGTCATACGGCGGATAAGTAACAGTTACCTATACGCTGTGCGATTGGGCCGCGCGTTCGTGGGTGCAATACTTAGCTCAACGTGATACCCTTTTACGAGCTTTGCGTAAAGTCGCGGGATCATTAGTGCTGAGTGTAGCATACGCAAGCGTGATTTGTGTAAAAAGTTTTTTGTTTTAAGGGAGTTTCGCTGGTCACTCAGGAAATCTCCAACAACCAATATTTACTGGGAAGGGTAAGTCACTCCCATATACTTTCAGTAAATAGAGGTTACACAGGGGCCCTAGGTTGGGTACGTACCGGCGCTGACGACAGTGTTTAGGTGTATTGGCCAACGTGGGCGTGAGTGGGTGAAAGCACTCGGAGGACTTTCACCGTTGCCTTATTTTGAGTATTTTGTTTTTTTTGTAGGAATTAGCTGAGAAGGCAATACCTGCAAAAGATGGGGGCCAGTTGCTCAAGTAAGGGACGATCAACCAGGGTTCAGGTTGATATTCCGCGGCCCAAGGGGTCGGCGAGGTACATAATGTGTGAGAAATATGGATCACACGCAGAGGTTTTATGCAATGAATGGGAACGTATGACTGCGGAAGATAGGGAACCATTCCCTAGGGTAGGCAGTTTTAATCCAGAGGTGTTGCAGAATTTAAGGATTAGGATATGTCTGTTAAAATCCCGAAGACAAAGGGTCAGACACGCAAACTGTTTACATTTATGGCAACAAGAGGGTGATATGCAGAGGGAACTAGCTCACGCAGCCGGTTCCAACCCTAGCAGGAAACTGATAGCAACTGCACCACCACCACCGTATATTACAGGGGAGAAAGTGGCTCCAGACAATGGCATACTAATATATGATAAGAGTGAACTTGATAAATGTATTAATGCTAACCCGTGCAAGTTGTATCCCATCTTAAACTTCCCTCAGGACTGCGACCAAGAAGATGAGCCAAGCACGATATCGGCACTCTCTCTAGCAGCCACTATAAAAGACACACAAGTGGGCACGGCCCAACCAGTAAGAACAGTAGCAAAGGCCCCTAGCGGAGGGACAGGTGAGGTCGTGTCCACAGGTAAGTACGGTACAGTACATTATGCAGAGACAATTGCACCTCACATTGTAGAAGCAACTCAGAATGATGTAATTGAACTAAATCCTGTCAGGGTGATCGCAGTCCCTAATGGAAAGACTGACGCTCAGGGAATCACTCCCGTCAGGAACATTGCTATGCATTGTCCTTGGTCCCGGACAGAATTGAGGACAATTATGTCTGAATTTCCCGATCCCAGAAAGGATCTAGCAGCATGTCAGAGGTTTATTAGAGAATTAGGTAATGCCACCGAACCCACAAACAAAGATTGGCGAATAGTGCTACGGGCATGTTTGCCCTCCAATATTGACCCTGTGAAATTCATTGCTGATTGTAAATTAGACATAGAAGTACCTCTCACTGATGAATACACTCAGGAGAATGTACGACAGATCAATCTACAATTAGGAGTATATTTCCCTACTGTTGTCAAATGGAATAAAATCTTTTCCATAAGACAAAAAGAAGGTGAAACTGCATCTGAATATTTCCATCGAGCACTGCAGGAAATGGCTAGATACACTGGGGTCGAGGACATTAAGGAAAATCAACATCATAGAGAGGTAGCTGTATCAGTATTAATGGACGGCTTAAAAGAAACGTTGAGAACAAGGGTACAAACCACTCAACCTAACTGGAGAGGTATTTCGGTGGCTGCATTAAGAGAGTCCGCTATCGAGCACGATCGGAACAGCATTAAGCACAGGGAGTCACAGGGGGATAAGCTGATGACAGTAAGTATAAAAGCCCTGACAACGAAGCCACATCAGCCAAAACCCCAGACCCCTGATGGTAAGTCGTATGTAGTAAAATGTTATAATTGCCAGAGGGAAGGACATTACGCACGGAACTGTAATTATAAAAGCAACGTATATCGACCCCCTAGACCAGAACATGACTCACAGCATAACACACGTAATTGGGATCAGGGATCGCATAGGAGGAATTATGAGCCACACGCAGGGGAAACAAGGAGGTACCCACCTAGGAGGGACTGGCAGACCTCTGGAAATTCTCAGCTACCCCCCTCACATATTGTAGCTGCCAGCGCGCTGCGGGAGGGTCACAACATACAATAGTGGTTAGGCCACACCTGTAGTCTGCAGCCAGTGAAGTTGATTGCTAGCCTTGGAAGTGAACCTGAGGTCACAGTTGATGTAGCTGGTAGATCATTACCTTTCCTTGTAGATACAGGGGCGGCCAGATCAGTGTTAAATTCAACGGTAGGTATGAAAACCACGGGTAAAACAATTTCAGCAATGGGGGTAACAGGAGTAGTGCAACACTATCCTTTAAGTAAACCAGCGGAGATTACGATAGGGCCTTTGCAGACCAAGCATTCCTTTTTGCTAGCTGCATCGGCTCCGACTAATCTACTTGGGAGAGACTTATTGTGTAAGATGAGGTGCGTCATTTATTGTACTCCTGAGGGTGTCTTCTTGGATATACCCGAGAATCACATTCAGGAAGTGCAGGATATGTTAGACACCCCACAAAGGTTGATGTCACACTCTGCTGTTATAGACAGATGTCCATCCAAGGTAGAGGAAATGATCTCCCAGATACCGGAATCCCTCTGGACCAAAGATGGACAAGACACTGGATTGATGGCAAATGTAGCTCCTGTAGTAGTGCAAGTAAAAGATGGTAGGATAGCTCCAAAAATCCCACAGTATCCTCTAAAGCCAGAGGTGGAATTAGGAGTGTACCCAGTCATAGAGCGCTTGCTACAACAGGGCATCCTAGTTAGGACGTCCAGCACTGCCAATAGTCCCATCTTCCCTGTGAAAAAGAGTGGGGGGAGGGGTTACAGGCTAGTGCAGGATCTAAGGGGGATAAACAAGATAGTCGAGAGCCAATTCCCCGTAGTGCCAAATCCAGCTGTCATCCTCATGCAAATTCCCCCTTCTGCAAAATTTTTCACTGTCATTGACCTCTGTTCTGCTTTCTTTTCGGTCCCTCTGCACCCTGACAGACAATATTTGTTTGCATTTACATACAGGGGAGTACAGTACACCTGGACTCGCCTACCCCAAGGTTTCATTGACAGACCAAGTATTTTCTCCCAGGCTTTGCATGACTGTTTACAATCCTTTCAACCTGAGAGCGGATCAGTATTAATACAGTATATGGATGACTTACTGCTGTGTTCAGATTCACTCGAGTCATCCTTGAAAGACACGAAACAGCTTCTGTTTCACCTTCCTAATACGGGACACAAGGTTTCAAAGGATAAGTTACAGTTGTGCCAGACCAAGGTAAAATATTTGGGACATTTCTTGACAAAAGGACTTAGACACCTCACCGCTGATAGAATACAGGCGATTCGCGACATGACTCTGCCACAAACCCAGCAGCAGATCCGCACTTTCCTTGGAATGTGTGGGTACTGCCGAAACTGGATCCCAGGGTTCTCCATACTGGCTTTACCTCTGCAGGAAATGGTCTCCTCGAACAAACCAGATCGGATCTCTCACACAGATGAGTCCGAACTGGCATTTGAGAGACTTAAACAATGCCTATCACAGGCACCTGCATTAGGCATGCCAGATTATGGGAAACCCTTTGAGTTGTACGGTACGGAAAGTGCTGGGTGTGCGGCAGGTGTCCTAACCCAGAGACATGGTGATGCCAGCAGGCCGGTAGCTTACTACAGTGCACAGTTGGACACCGTAGCGCAGTCTCTCCCCACATGCTTGCGAAGTGTTGCAGCGATAGCTTTGCTAGTGAGTAAAAGCGAAGACGTAGTGTTGGGACACAACCTGACCATCCATACACCTCATGCAGTGTCAGCCCTACTGAACTCTGCCCAAACCAGACATGTCTCATCAGCACGGTTTACAAGGTGGGAATTAGCACTAATGGCCCCTGTAAACATCACCATAAAGAGATGCAGCGCACTAAATCCTGCAACTTATCTCCCAGGTGTGCCTGGACAGGCACAAAGGGTGGAGGATGAGAATGATGGTGAAGGAGGATTTAGTATAGACACCGACACACATGATTGTATGGAATATCTGAACCAAACTTTCACTGCAAGACCCGACATTAGTGACAACCCACTGGAAGGCGTAGATTTTACTTTTTACACTGATGGCAGGTGCCACGGACAGACGGACTCGGGAGACTTGTGTACTGGATACGCAGTCGTAGATGACAGAGGTATCATAGCAGCTGAACCCCTGGGCCCACCGCACTCAGCACAAGTTGCTGAGCTGGTCACCCTAACCAGAGCGTGTGAATTGGCTAAGGGTAAGTCAGCCAATATATATATATACAGATTCTAGGTATGCCTTTGGAATAGTGCATGATTTCGGGGCCCTATGGCGCCTCAGAAATTTCATGACGGCAGCTGGCACACCTGTAGCGCATGCATCCCATATAAAAAGGCTTCTAACAGCGATACAGGAACCTGACAGAGTGGCTGTTATCAAGTGCAAAGCCCACACTTACAGTCAAGACCCAGTGTCACTTGGTAACAGCCGGGCAGACGAAGCTGCTAAATCAGCAGCCAGCACCCCCATACAAACAGATATCACACAACTGATGGTATTCAATACTGTCAGCACACAAAAATTAAGTGAAATGCAAAATTTGTGTTCTCCACAGGAAAAGGCAGTCTGGAAGTCAAAAGGATATGGCCAGGAGTCCTCAGGACTCTGGACAGATGGACAAGGTAAGCCAGTAGCCCCCAGAGCATATCTTCCAAGCTTAGCTGAGGCGGCACACGGTCTGACTCATCTGGGCAAAGAGGGTATGTGTAAGCTGGTGAGAGCCTACTGGTGTGCGCCAGGATTCTCTTCTCATGCGGGTAAGAGAGCAATGACATCTCTTATCTGCTTGAGGAAGAATATTGGAAAGTCAATACCAACAGAACCATCCATATCCCGCCGACAGACGGCCCTTTTCAGGTAATACAAATTGATTTCATACAGTTACCACCCTGCAGAAATTTAAAGTATGTGTTAGTTTGTATTGATGTGTTTTCAAATTGGGTAGAAGCGTTCCCCGCTGCCACAAATACCGCTACGTTTACTGCAAAGAAAATTGTGCAGGAATTTGTGTGCAGATATGGTATCCCTAGGATAATTGAAAGCGATAGGGGTACCCATTTTACAGGTGAAGTCTTTCAGGTTATGTGCAAACTAATAGGAATTAATAGTAAGCTGCATACTCCGTACCGCCCACAGGCGAGTGCGAAAGTGGAAAGAGTAAACAGCACTATTAAGAACAAGCTGAGCAAAGTGATGGCTGAAACTGGATTGTTATGGCCAGAAGCTTTGCCACTTGTATTGTACAGCATCAGAACCACTCCCAGGTCCCCCCTTAACCTATCACCCTTTGAGATTCTTTTTGGTCGACAACCCCATGTAATGATTGACCCCCAGGATGATTTGAAATGCAATAATGAGGTGACTGTAAAATATTTGGTTAAGATGAGCAAGCAGTTGAGGAATCAAAACAGAAATCTAAAACTGGTGATTCCTGACCTACCAAACAGTAATTGTCATGACATTGAACCTGGGGATTATGTAATGATTCGAAATTTTCTACGCTCAGGTTGCCTCATTGACAGGTGGGAAGGACCGTACCAAGTCTTACTAACCAGCACGACAGCATTAAAGGTTGTCGAAAGAGAGACTTGGGTCCACTCGTCCCACTGTAAGAAGGTCGCTGACCCAGAGAGAACCCGTGACAAAGAGCAGAGTGTAGAGGAAATCGTATCACTGGAGTGCCTGTTCCGGGAAGGTTGAGAGGCAGGACTGTTGTCACGGCATCTGAGCACGGAGAACTACAAGACCAGAGGCGGTTGTCGCACCAAATTTCTTTTCCTTTTTATTATTTTCTCCATCTCCCATTACCATCCTCCCCCCCCCCCTTCTTGCTCCCTTTTCTCTCCCCTTAACAAGATGGACTTACCCCAAGAGACTGCATTCCGGGTTTTCCTGTTGACCCTGTTGTTGACCAGAGCAGTCTGTTTTGGTGAGAGTACCAGAGAGGTCGAGAAAGGATCTGGAATGGGTTCTGATGGCAAGGACGAATTTGTAGAATTCCAAGAGCAACACATCCACCGAGCAAAGGCGAGTATCAGAAAACGATCTGGTAGTAAGAAACTAGGAGGCACTGTGAAGGGTTATTGGCTGAGGAAAATTGTATTTGTAGAAACTGTGAAAACATAATTGAGGACGGGTGCATCCAGAGATGTCAGTCCAGTCTTAATATCAACATGGACCGTCATCCATTGAGTGATTATCACTCATTAGTGGGTAAGGTTTTAAACCAAACAGAATGCTGGGTGTGCTCACAAGTACCTCAAGGTCAGAGCAAGTCAGGACTAGTACCGTATCCTTTAACAATAGATGAGGTACTTGAATTACGGGGTGGGAGACCGGTGGACAAGAAATTTAATATTTCTAGGCCCCCTAGTTTGAAGCTCCACCAGTACCATATAGATAGATCCTTAGTATGTTTCAACTTTCCAATTCCCGAAAGCCGGGAAATTGGGAAGTGACATGGAATAACCAAACCATGGCATTTTCACACAGAACTGACAGAATGCCCTGTAGACTCTAAACTTATACGCCAAATAGCCGACGGTGGAAGGTATTTTCGGTACAGGTATACTCTAGGAAGTAAGACCATGCGGGTTGGAGAAGTATCACCAGGGTACTGTGCGCATATCATACAGCCTGATACGTGTACTACACAGATGAGAGAGTTAGGGATAGGATTTTTCACTTGGAAGGTTTGCAATATGGTAATGTCATATTCTGTCCCATATGTTCTCCCCGATGATGCTTATTTCATATGCGGGAGGAAGGCTTATAAGTGGCTTGCCCCAAACTCAGAGGGATTGCGTTACATTGGAAGAGTGTTGCCAGAAGTAATGACCATAACCCATGATAAGATGAAAGATGTTCACCATAATGCTCAAGCTCCTTACACTCACACTCACTATGAACACATCGTTAAGAGACACCTTATAGATAGGGCAGAGCACGCAGCCTCTGATTTAATTCACGAATCCACTGGGATTCAATTCCTACTCGCGTTAGATATCACCCGTACAGCCAGAGGAATTATAAATTATAGGTATATCCACACGCTAGCGAACCTAATAGATAATATCACCGAGATGTATGATGACACCTTCATGTATACAGGGAGAGAGTTGCAAGCTTACAAAACGGAACTGATCCAGCACAGGATGGTTCTCAATTATATCACAGCGGTGACAGGCGGGTACTGTGTCACTTTGGCAACTCAGTATGGTGTGAAGTGCTGCACGTATATTACAAACAGCACTGATGACCCAACCAAGGTCATAGATCAAAAGATGGATGATATCTTGCAGTTGAAGTGGAAGTTCCGGAGGAGACACAACCTTACCCTTACTGCTGTGAGTAATGAACTGACCGGCTGGGTCTCATGGTTGAACCCACGAAATTGGTTCTCAGGTTTAGGAGAATGGGCTCAAAATGTTATCGTGACTGTAGGAAAGTTTCTCCTTTGTATCCTGGGAGTTGTCATAATGATTGGTTTGATATTTAGGTTTGTTCGAATTTTAACGCAGCGCAAGCGCGGTACCAAAGTGATGAGTTTAAGGAGCGGGGGCATTGTTACAGCAACTGGTTTAATTTATGACCCATCAATAGAGACAATGTTGTGATAAGACGTGATTCCACGGTCTGTTTCTTTCACCCGTTTCTCCTTTGTTTTCCCTAAGCAAAAACACACCCATCCGGAGAAGACTTCAATCAACACCCAAGAATGATTACGCAAATGTTATGTGAATGTATTTTTGATATGTTTCTTATCTTCATCTCTACAACCTTCAGGTAGTGACACACATAGTCGACAGATGATATCCACATATTAGCATTCCCATGTGTTCCCCCTCCATGTATCATCAACTAAATGTGCACCCCATTTGTTGGAACAAGAAGCCGAAAAGAGCTCGGTAGTGTTTGTTGGCCCACTTACAGACCCTTAATACGGGATGAGAAGGATTTAATGTATACTTCGCAATACCTCGAAGCTTATCTAGGACATATACGGCACGATGATACATGCCCCTCAGACATGGATTTCATACATACATGCTTTTACTATCCCACTAGGTCATACGTTTCCCGCCTACACCTCTCCTCCTACCATCCACTCATCTATGGATAATGTATTGTATATTTTTATCCAATCATCTGTAGATATTGTATTGTATATTTTTCTGTTTAATGTTTAGATAGTGGCAGTTACTGTGGACTGCCAAAGAGCGGACTGTCAAAGTCGAAAAATATTGTAATGCATATACACTGTACTAACCCCATGCACATGCCCGCTGCGCGTGCACTCAGTCCGCCGTGCGTGCACATATCCGCAATTTGCGTAGGATCGCTCCTGCGACCATGCGCGTGGTATGGGTATTTACGGCGGGGTTTGTGAGCGCGTAGAGGGTTATTAGAACATTACATATTTAACCCAAATAGTGCATTTTGTACACATAGTTCCCCTACACCACATCAGCGAGTATCAATAGTTTAAACAGATCCAGGACTAAGGGATTCACCTTTGCATGATAGGAAGGGTCAGATAAAGGTTGGAAGGTGATGTCTAGTATCCAGCTGTAGGGTATTTTAAGGGTAACATTCCGGTGTTGGTTAGAGAAAGATCGCATGTTCCAGCGTATAGTTATGTGCAGAAGTAGAATATAGATGTTAACTGTATTTACTGTATATTATGTATGCGGCGGGAATCCAGAGGATACTACCCACCAGAGCAGTTGGGGAAAGACATCGCCCACCTTTTCAAATCAACCTATGACCTCTCCTGTAATGAAAAGACACATCTCTGTGTCCAATGGACAATGAAATTACAGTGACCATTGTATTGTGTATGTAAGTTGTGTATAAAAAGACCGTTGTTGCCTGGCCGGTTAGAAGACTCTGAACGCTTTCTAGCTGACAAGCGGAGGACCGGCCGGGTTGCGCTTGCGAACATTCTCACGTATGTACATTCTCTGTAGCCATTACTCTGTTTTAGATTTATCTTGTTAGCCTGTAGTGTATGATTTGTACTGTTTTACCTTTTGAAATAATCCACGGTGGCCTTAGAACCCTGTGGTTTCAACTACAAATCGGTGTTGTGTCCTCACTTTCCTGCAAGGGTTTAAAAGCATATTTAACTGTATAAGGTTTATAAGCATTGATAAGGTGTACGCACTGCGGGTACTTTATACCGTAAGCGCTACTTAAGGTTTAAGGTATAACATCGTTGCAGTACTTTGCTGCTAAGGGTTTAAAGTGTAATCATATCATTGCATTGTATCACTAACAAGATTTAAAGGTTATCAATTGTGTGTGCGTGCGCTGTGTGTACTCTGTACACTCAGCGCGGCGTGTGTACGCCAAGTACGTACCACGTACGGGACTCTGTACGCAAATAGCGTACAAAGTGTGTAGCACGTGTATTCAGTCTAGCGGCCATAGCGGCTCCACGGTAAAAGTGTATCTAGAGGTATAGCTTTATGGTTTAAGATAATATCGACATTATCAAAGTGTGTGTGTGTGTCAGTGTGATATGTATAGGTGTCCGTGTGATACAGTATGTATATATAGGTGTCAGTGTGATACAGTATATATATATATATATATATATATATACTGTATTTATGTGTGTGTGTGTGTGTGTGTGTGTGTGTGTGTGTCAGTGTGATACAGTATGTGCATATATATATATATATATATATATATATGTATAGGTGTCAGTTTGATGCAGTATGTTTAGTAGTGATGAGCGGGTTCGATTCCTCGGAATCCGAACCCCCCCGAACTTCACCCATTTTACACGGGTCCAAGGCATACTCGGATTCTCCCGTATTGCTTGGTTAACCCGAGCGCACCCGAACGTCATCATCCCGCTGTCGGATTCTCGCGAGATTCGGATTCTATATAAGGAGCCGCGCGTCGCCGCCATTTTTCACTCGTGCATTGGAAATGTTAGTGAGAGGACGTGGCTGGCGTCCTCTCACTTTGTTTCAGGGGGCTTCAAATATCTTTATTCTGGGGACCAGCAGTATTATAGGAGGAGTACAGTGCAGAGTTTTGCTGACCAGTGACCACCAGTATTATATGTTCTCTGCCTGAAAAACGCTCCATATCTGTGCTCAGTGTGCTGCATATATCTGTGCTCAGACTGCTTTATTGTGGGGACTGGGGACCAGCAGTATTATATAGGAGGAGTACAGTGCAGAGTTTTGCTGACCAGTGACCACCAGTATTATACGTTCTCTGCCTGAAAAACGCTCCATATCTGTGCTGCATTGTAGTATATAGTAGGAGTACAGTGCATAATTTTGCTGACCACCAGTATATAATATATAGCAGTACGGTACAGAAGGCCACTGCTCTACCTACCTCTGTGTCATCAAGTATACTATCCATCCATACCTGTGGTGCATTTCAGTTTTGCACAGTTTGCTGACCACCAGTATATAATATATAGCAGTACGGTACAGTAGGCCACTGCTCTACCTACCTCTGTGTCATCAAGTATACTATCCATCCATACCTGTGGTGCATTTCAGTTTTGCACAGTTTGCTGACCACCAGTATATAATAGATAGCAGTACGGTACAGAAGGCCACTGCTCTACCTACCTCTGTGTCATCAAGTATACTATCCATCCATACCTGTGGTGCATTTCAGTTTTGCACAATTTGCTGACCACCAGTATATAATATATAGCAGTACGGTACAGTAGGCCACTGCTCTACCTACCTCTGTGTCGTCAAGTATACTATCCATCCATACCTGTGGTGCATTTCAGTTGTGCGCAGTATATATAGTAGTAGGCCATTGCTATTGATACTGGCATATAATTCCAAACATTAAAAAATGGAGAACAAAAATGTGGAGGGTAAAATAAGGAAAGATCAAGATCCACTTCCACCTCGTGCTGAAGCTGCTGCCACTAGTCATGGCCGAGACGATGAAATGCCATCAACGTCATCTGCCAAGGCCGATGCCCAATGTCATAGTAGAGAGCATGTAAAATCCAAAAAACAAAAGTTCAGTAAAATGACCCAAAAATCAAAATTAAAAGCGTCTGAGGAGAAGCGTAAACTTGCCAATATGCCATTTATGACACGGAGTGGCAAGGAACGGCTGAGGCCCTGGCCTATGTTCATGGCTAGTGGTTCAGCTTCACATGAGGATGGAAGCACTCATCCTCTCGCTAGAAAAATGAAAAGACTTAGGGGTATATGCAATTCCGGGCGAATTGCGGCAATTTTTCGCCCGTTTTTAATTCGACACAATTTGACCATCAGATTCCGGCAGGTGGGTGCCAGAATTCGACATATTCAATAAAAAAACGGATTCGACAGTCCCGCTGTCGAAAAACGGACGATTTGACGGATTTTGATTAGATTTTTAAAAATGTAAAAAAAAAACGGTAAAAAACCCGAAAAATTTTTGCGTGGGGTCCCCTCTCCTAAGCATAACCAGCCTCGGGCTCTTTGAGCCGGTCCTGGTTGCCAAAATACGGGGGGGGAAATGACAGGGGATCCCCCGTATTTTAATAACCAGCACCGGGCTCTGCGCCTGGTCCTGGTGCAAAAAATACGGGGGACAAAAAGAGTAGGGGTCCCCCCCGTATTTTTTGTACCAGCACCGGGCTCCACTAGCTGGACAGATAATGCCACAGCCGGGGGTCACTTTTATACAGCACCCTGCGGCCGTGGCATTAAATATCCAACTAGTCACCCCTGGCCGGGGTACCCTGGAGGAGTGGGGACCCCTTCAATCAAGGGGTCCCCCCCAGCCACCCAAGGGCCAGGGGTGAAGCCCAAGGCTATCCCCCCCATCCAAGGGCTGCGGATGGGGGGCTGATAGCCTTGAGTAAAATGTAAGAATATTGTTTTTTGCAGAAGAACTACAAGTCCCAGCAAGCCTCCCCGCAAGCTGGTACTTGGAGAACCACAAGTACCAGCATGCGGGGGATAGTCAAATTGAAGATGTCACTGTTGAAGTACACCAGGATGAGGATATGGGTGTTGCTGGCGCTGAGGAGGAAATTGACAAGGAGGATTCTGATGGTGAGGTGGTTTGTTTAAGTCAGGCACCCGGGGAGACACCTGTTGTCCGTGGGATGAATATGGCCATTGACATGCCTGGTCAAATTACAAAAAAAATCACCTCTTCGGTGTGGAATTATTTTAACACAAATGCGGACAACAGGTGTCAAGCCATGTGTTGCCTTTGTCAAGCTGTAATAAGTAGGGGTAAGGATGTTAACCACCTCGGAACATCCTCCCTTATACGTCACCTGCAGCGCATTCATCATAAGTCAGTGACAAGTTCAAAAACTTTGGATGACAGCGGAAGCAGTCCACTGACCACTAAATCCCTTCCTCTTGTAACCAAGCTCCTGCAAACCACACCACCAATTCCCTCAGTGTCAATTTCTTCCTTACACAGGAAAGCCAATAGTCCTGCAGGCCATGTCACCATGTCACCTCTTTTTTCTTTCTTTTTTCTTTGCATCATGTGCTGTTTGGGGACTATTTTTTTGAAGTGCCATCCTGCCTGACACTGCAGTGCCACTCCTAGATGGGCCAGGGTGTTTGTGTCGGCCACTTGTGTCGCTTAGCTTAGCCATCCAGCAACCTTGGTGCACCTCTTTTTTTCTTTGCATCATGTGCTGTCTGGGGACTATTTTTTTGAAGTGCCATCCTGCCTGACACTGCAGTGCCACTCCTAGATGGGCCAGGTGTTTGTGTCGGCCACTTGTGTCGCTTAGCTTAGCCATCCAGCGACCTTGGTGCACCTCTTTTTTTTCTTTGCATCATGTGCTGTTTGGGGACTATTTTTTTGAAGTGCCATCCTGTCTGACACTGCAGTGCCAATCCTAAATGGGCAAGGGGTTTGTGTCGGCCACTTGGGTCGCTTAGCTTAGTCATCCAGCGACCTCGGTGCAAATTTGAGGATTAAAAATAATATTGTGAGGTGTTCAGAATAGACTGAAAATGAGTGGAAATTATGGTTATTGAGGTTAATAATACTATGGGATCAAAATGACCCCCAAATTCTATGATTTAAGCTGTTTTTGAGGGGTTTTTGTAAAAAACACCCGAATCCAAAACACACCCGAATCCGACAAAAAATTTTCAGGGAGGTTTTGCCAAAACATGTCCGAATCCAAAACACGGCCGCGGAACCGAATCCAAAACCAAAACACAAAACCCGAAAAATGTCCGGTGCACATCACTAATGTTTAGGTAGGTGTTCATGTGATATGTATAGGTGTCAGTGTGATACAGTATGTACATATAGGTGTCAGTGTGATATGTATAGGTGTCAGTGTGATATGTTTGGGTGTCAGTGTGATACAGTATGTATATATAGGTGTCAGTGTGATACAGTATGTATATATAGGTGTCAGTGTGATACAGTATGTGTATATAAATATAGGTGTCAGTGTGATATGTATAGGTGTCAGTGTGATACAGTATGTATATATTGCTGTCAGTGTGATATGTATAGGTGTCAGTTTGATACAGTATGTATAGGTAGGTGTTCATGTGATATGTATAGTTGTCAGTGTGATGCAGTATGTACATATAGGTGTCAGTGTGATATGTATAAGTGTCAGTGTGATACAGTATGTATATGTGTCATTGTGATACCATATGTATATATAGGTATTGATGTTATATGTATAGGTGTCAGTGTGATACAGTATGTATAGGTGTCAGTGTGATACAGTATGTATATATAGCTATCAGTGTAATATGTATAGGTGTCAGTTTTATACAGTATGTATAGGTAGGTGTTCATGTTATATGTATAGGTGTCAGTGTGATACAGTATGAACATATAGGTGTCAGTGTGATATGTATGTATGGGTGTCAGTGTGATACAGTATGTATATGTGTCATTGTGATACCGTATATATATATATATATATATGTATCAATGTGATATGTATAGGTGTCAGTGTGATACAGTATGTATAGGTGTCAGTGTTATACCGTATATATAGGCAGGGCCTGCTCCAGGCACTTCGACATGTGCAGCCGCCATCCTTAATGTGCACACCAATTTTTCACTTCCTCTACATGGCACCGTGCAATTTTAAATGTGGAGCCGGACGTCAGCCAATCAGAGCTCGCGGACCGGCAGCGGTGGCTCCTGCTTGGCTGCTGTACCACGAGCTTTGATTATAGAGGCGCGTACTCCCCTTGGATGTGGACGCAGAGCCTAGCCCAGTAGTGGTGTCGGTGAGCACTATCGGGGGTATTATGTGTACCTGGCACTATTGGGGGCATTATGTGTACCTTGCACTACTGAAGGCATTATGTGTACCTCGCACTTCTGGGGGCATTAAGTGTACCTCGCACTTCTGGGGGCATTAAGTGTACCTGGCATTACTGTGGGCATTATGTGTACCTGCCACTATAATGTGGGCATTATGTGTATCTGGCACTATACTGAGGGCAATATGTGTACTTGGCGCTATACTGTGGGCATTATGTGTAGCTGGGACTACACTGTGAGCATTATGTGTACCTGGCACTATACTGTGGGCATTATGTTTATCTGGTGCTATATTGTGGGCATTATGTGTTCCTGGCACTATACTGGGGGCTAGGGGCGTTTTCAGAGAGGAGAGGACCCGCGTGCAACCACCACTGTGGACTCTGGAGGGGTAAGTATTCTATATGGGAGCAGTATATGCTGTGTGGGCCCATTCCTGACCTAGGGGCCTGTGTGAAGTTGCGTGGCTATGCTCACTATCCCAGGAGCGTGCACCTTCAGAAAGGGGGGGGGGGTTCAAAATTTCTCAGCAGCATAGACATGCATGATATGTCAGTGAGGTAGCACGAACCCACACACTGAGAGTTATATAGTGGAAGTAGCAGGGTCCCCCAGCAGCACAGAGTATATCAGGAGATGCATAATGTGCTGCGCTATATAAGAAACTGTAAATAAATCGATAATTTCATTGGTGCACTGACATGATGTGAGGAGGGGAATGGAGGCAGCAGGAAGCCACAGACTGAGAGTTGTGTAGTGGGAACAGCAGCATCCCTTGGGGGTCCAAAAAGGGGACCGGCCACTACACAAAGAGAGACAGGGAAGCAAGATATTTCTATATACTAGATCTTTAACCAACATAAATTAACGAACAACTATCTTTCTAATTTACCATCCTCATCCCATAGCGAAGCACGGGTATTCAGCTAGTACTAATCTAAGAAGGCATGATGGTATTAGGCATAACAAGCAGGAGCTCATTATGCGTGGGAGATTCACCCAAGAAACTCTGTATCACACCATGGGGCCAATTCAGTAAGGATTGTAAAAATTACAAATTTGCAAAAATTGCGAGCAATCGTAAAATTGCAAAAGCACGCCCAAAGTGAAAAACTGCAACACTAATTTAATGTTACAAAAAGGTTGGCTTGTGAAATGTGCAAATATTGTGAAGACCTATTTGCGTATAAATTTACAATTTTGCGCATTTTTTGCTTACATGTTTCTGATGTTGCAATTTTTGCAAACAACTTGTTTTAACCTCAAATATTGCACTACCTACTTTCCGGGACAAAAAAAAAAAAAATGTTGTTGCTGTTCTTGAACATATGTTTGTGTGTGTAGCGCTATAAAAAAAAAATATAAAAAAAAATAACCAAATGTACGTGGGTATGTTTTGTTAACAAAAAACGTGTTGGTTGCTTAAAAAGCAATAAAAATCTGTTATGAAGCTAAAAGACATTAAGCAGATCCTACAAAACAAAATACTTGGAAATGTTAATTAACATTTGCTTTTAAAAAATAGTGTGGTTGTCAAACCTCGATTGTTAGTAAGTGTAAAAACAATTAGCTTATTAACCTATATTTTATAAAGAAACATGTGTTAGAGTTTAAAGCTCCCTTACATGTTTAGAAGTTTCAATACAGCTGAATGAAGTATGTTGTGGTCTGAGATGTGAGCTTCTTCAGCTGGGTTTTATGAAGCAATGATTGCAGTATACGCCGAACATTCTACAACTGAGGTCAGCTTGTGCAGTTTTTAAGGTAGACCTGTAGTCACTCAGAAACTGCACCCGATAAATGTGCGATCAGCATAGGCGTGCACAGGGGGGGTGCCTGGTGCGCACAGGCACCCCCTAATGTCCAGCACCCCGATCTCACATGCCTGATGCAGTGATCGCCAAGCAGGCTGATTATTGTCCCCTCTGCGCTGCACCCTGTCAGGACTGCATTACTGACCGGACACCTGGGTTAATCAAGGGTGCCACTGCCACCGGCTTTCAAACTCCGGGGTCCACCTCGATGTACAAAATTAGCGTTATGTGACGTGATGACGTCATGCTGCTCGCACGCCCACCCGTCACACCCGCCACACACCCACCTCTTTCCTTCTATGCTATGCCAACGCCAGCCACTGATGAGGATCAGCATGCAGCCAGTGTTCCTCTTAGGAAGACAAATTCAATACTGGCAGGCGGTCAGCAGCAGAATTGACACGTCACTCGTTTTTCCAGCAGCAGCAGTACTAGTCTGTGACTGTCAGTGTCAGTGAGTGGCTGACTTGTAAGTAAGCTGCTGCAGCTTGCAGGGGAAAGAGGGGGGGAGCCAGACCAGGCTGAGGAGGAGCAGTGTAATTGCAGTGAGTGTCATCAGGGGTGTTTGTTTGTCAATGCATCTGCATTATTAGGATTGGTACAAGGGTGGATATTTTATATTGCGTAGACCAGGCCTGGCCAACCTGTGGCTCTCCAGCTGTTGTAAAACTACAAGTTCCATCATGCCTTGCCACAGTTTTGCTACTAGGGAATGCTGAAACTGTGGCAGGGCATGCAGGGATTTGAAGTTTCACAACATCTGGAGAGCCACAGGTTGGCCAGGCCTGGCGTAGACCATCAATAGATGGTGCTAGACATGCTCAAAAGGCGGTGCTAGACACACCCGTCCAATGGTGCACACCCTAATAAAATGTGCTGTGCACGCCTATGCCGATCAGTTGTAAAAATTGCGAATGCACTGCACACCGATCATCAGTATATGCCCACAACGCGCCCCACAACACGCCCCTGATCGTAGTTTTTGCAAGTCCAGCCCTTTAGTACTACTTTTCGCCTACTTTTCGTAGTGTATACGCAGTTTTTGCTTCGTCTCAGAAGTTGCTTTTTTTTCTCAGTTTTTGTGGTATATGGTGCAGATTTTGCGATTTTCCGCATTTTCTGCGATTTTTGCTGCTTTGCGATCCTTGCTGAATTAGGCCCCATATTTCTGTGCATTCCTTCATTTTCCATATAAGTAAGCCAAGCAGGTGCACCTGTACAATAAATAGCAGAAGCCTACTATATATAATTACATGCAGTGCTAGGTATGTACTAATCATAGGCAAACACAAGGAGGGGCTTCCGGTTGCCTGGAAACCACTCTCCTCTTGGCCAGCAACTCAGATTATGACAATAGCAATAGAATAGAATATGATTACTAGAGCTGCCGCCACAACATGCAGTTTAAGGGACAGAGGTATAACAGCATCTTCTAACAAGTTTACTCTGTGTGTGGATTTGAACCCTCAGTCAGTGCACTGGACCAGAGAGTAGCTGCCAGGAAGAAGAGACAGGCATCTTACAATGAGGTGGAAGAATGTATGCTTAGAAAGTACAGTTCTGTCTCCTATTGGTTCTCTAATGTATGTGTAGTTATCATTATGGGATATTTAACCTTTACCTGACCACTTTTTTTTATTTATATAAGTTAAATATGTTTGATACAGCCTATAATATAGACCATCTATAGTGTTAACTATTATTACTGTATTCAATATAGTATCCAGTGTATAAAAAGACTAATGTGTGCATTAATGTCCAAGGTTGGTACTGGTTCTTCTACCGCTTGCCAAAGCTCCCGCATTTGCTCCAATGTTCTGCAGAGCGGGAAATTGTGGATTGTATTTGAAAAAACCCCTCTAGAAATCTTGCGTTTGCCACTGCAAGTAAAGGCATACGTAACAGCAACTAATAACCTAAATAAGCCATTTACCCAAATAGTCCAAAAAGTGATTCTGGGTTTCTGGCGCTGTGATACAATGTAAAATCCTAATGATTGCTTCTGTAACACTGAAACAACTCTTCACATAAACAGTTCCTATTAGGAACAGACTTACATTAGGGTTTTCACCCGCTGGCACGTAATGGTATCTTTTAACCGGATTCCCACACACAAATTATGGAATCGCACACACAGATTGCACTGCAGATTAAAAAAGAAATATAACTTACATCAGATTTCTGTCACGAGTTCACATAATTGTTTCTTTGATCTTTAGTGAGAGAAGAAGTCTGCACTGTCCGGACCCCAACCCCCCCCCCCCCCAGTGGCATTGAAACGCTGCTGGCAAAACCACCTCTGTCTATCAATCAGGCAAAGGCGATCGCAGCGGTAAGATGCTTTTGCATCTCACTGTGTGTACACGCGCTGTACAGTCGATGCGTATGTGCACAACACAAAGGGCTTCAGGCTGCAATCGCTGCCGTTGCAGTGATCAGATTTGTATTAGGCCCCTAGTGTGGGCAAGGCGTAACACAGCATCTTGATTACAATAGTAAAGGAACTTGGCGGTGAAAGTGTGTGGTGGTGCCCCTGGTGGCAGTGGTCAGGCTGGTATACAGTGAGCCCATTCTACTGTAAAGTGAAAAGTATAAGCTTTTTCACCATAAGTATCTAGAAGCCAGTTTTCAAGAAAAGCCTCTGGACAACTTCCTTCTGTTTTTTGGGGGGGCAGCCCCACAAGTCTGATGTTATTACGCCTAAGGTGTCCCTTCATTTCTCACATCTGCCTATTATCTTCAGCCATCTGCATGTCCAGAGTATCCACCATAAAATGTAGTGGGGTTGTAGACTTTGTGGCACCCAGGGAGAGAGTTTTTTTTCCGCCCCCCTCCCCAAATTCAAAATAAGCACAGTGTGCAAAAATACAGTATTGCTTCATGGGGAAGGGGCGTGTCCATAGAATGGTGCCAATTTACATTACACTGCACAGTAGTGTCTGTCAGTCACATTACACCATAGAGTAGTACCCATTATACACATTATGCCATGTTAGAGCCCCACACACACATTACACCAGGTAGAGCCCCATTTATACACATTATGGCAGGTAGAGCCCCTATTATACATGTTACGCCAGGTAGAGCCCTTCATACACGTTACACAAGGTAGAGATCCTTACACACATTAAATGCCAGAGGTAGAGCCCTTTTAATACACATGGATGGAGCTGTTACTTCTGACCTCAGCAGTTCCTGATACCTCACTTCAGTGGGAACAAGTAATATGTGTGGCTGAGACAAACAGATCTTGTGCAGAGCGGAGAGGTCAGGTAGGGAGATATTTTGAGATGAGTGAAGAGATGTATGTTGGTGCAGTTTGGTTAATAGCCGTGTATGTAAGTAAAAGTATTTTATATTTAATATGTTAGAATACCAGTAACCAATGGAGGGACTGACAGAGTGGATCTGCAGCCGATTAGCCTCGGAGCTGCATTCAAAATGGATTGTAGTGGTGAGAGCCTATGTTTGGGAAGACCAGTCAGGAGATTATTACAATAATCAATGCGGGAGATAATTAGAGTTTTTGCTGTGTCTTGTGTAAGGTATGGTTATATTTTGGATATGTTTGTTAGATGTAAGTAACATGATTTTGAGACAGATTGAATGTGGGGAACAAAGGACACTTCAGAGTCAAGAATGACACCTAGGCAGCGAGCTTGTGGGGTAGGGATGATTGCCGAGTTCTCAACAGTGACAGAGATATCAGGTTGATAACTACTATTGGTCGGTGGAAATATAATAAATTCTGTTTTGGAAATATTTAGTTTGAGGTGGTGAGATGACATCCAAGATGAAATGGCTAAAAGGCATTTAATGACACGGCCCAATACAGATGGTGACAAATCTGGGGAGGATAGTTAGATTTGAGTATCATCCGCATACAAAATATGATACTGAAATTCGAAAGAGCTGATTAATTTACAAGGGATGTGGCACTCCAACTAAGAGAGGTAGCAAAGAGGAGGTGGAATCAGAGAAACAAACACTGAAGGAGCGATTAAATAAGTAGGATGAGAACCAAGAAAGGGCTGTGTCCTGAAGACCTAGGAATTATAGAGTTTGTATGAGAAGAAAGTGGTCAACAGTGTCAAAAGCAGCAGAGAGATAAAGGAGAATAAGTAGTGAGTAAATGGCCTTCAGATTTAGCAGTGAACAGATCATTCACTACCTTAGTCAGTGCTGTATCTGGATTGTTGAGCATGAAATCCTGACTGAAGTGGGTCCAGTAAGTTGTGTGAGTTAAGAAAGTGTGTGAGGCGAGTGTAGGCAAGTCTCTCCAGTAGCTTGGAGGGGCATGGGAGCTGAGAGATAGGATGGTAATTTGAGAAAAAGTTAGGGTCAGAATTTTGTTTTTTGGGAGTAATCACTGCATGCTTGTGCGCTAATATCAATTTAATGAACATCTATTAATCAAGCCCTGTGTATGGACATCATTAGTCTGTACACTTAAATGAGAAGTTTTCTACCACATAAATGCTGGGTTAACATAAGGCTCTAGTAATTTATACAGTAGCATAGATGCATATTAAACAGTTAAAATAATCTGCAGAATCTTTGGAAACACCCCACCTCATAAACATGGCTGCATGAACATTTGCAAGGTTACAGTCATTAAAAAGTGCAACCCCTAGATAGGGTAGCCCCCTTCATTATATTAAACATTTCAAGTTTTCTCCTAAAACACTGCTTGGTTTGCCCATAATGACTAATTACAGAGAGAACATCTGGTCTGTCTTTGTTACATTTTGTTTGTTTAAATGTTTTGATTATATGTGTTGAAGCATTTTCTAGTAAACAAGTAAGTAAATAAATTATTGGAAAACTGCTAAATGTGTATATTTAAAAATATGGGGGTCCAGTATAGCAGGGGTAGGCAAAGTTTTGCTTGACTGCCAAACCTGCCATGTAATAAGCCCATTAAACAATACTATTACCGTGCAGACCAGTGGTTACCACTTTAAACATCCTTGCATGCCAAGGGTTGCCAGTTCCTATAGGGTTACTGGCACATTTGATCAGCTGGGGAGTTCTCAAACCTTTGCAGGAGGAAAAGTCTATGTGCTTTCTCCATCTTCAACAATTAATTTAGATAATTCAGTCCCATGAAATAAAATTCATGGACTCACATGTGAAAATGGTGCATTTCTTCAAAAGTGGGCATATGCAGAGGTGAATTTCCCATTAGGCATGTGCCTAGGGGTGGCACTTGTTTGGGGGTGGCACTTGGATGCTTGTGTTGGTACTGTCAGCCTAAAAAGTACCAGTAACTGCAAACTGTACTGTGCCATATGCCATCTTGAAAGGAGTGTAAGTGGGTTGGACATACACATACTGCCCCTGTAAGTTGTCCTACTTAGTAAATATGTACACATAATTAAAAATAAAATAAAAAGTGTCAGAGTGTTTTTTTTTATTATTCTATTTAATTCGCTATCATCAAATGAGGGCTTATAATAACCAATCAATAAAAATAATAAAATAAGGCAGGTCTGGGGGAAGGGAAGGAGGGGGAGGGCGGCCGTTTCTGTTGTGCCTAGAGGCACTCTCACCCCTAAATTCGCCCCTGGGCATATGACCTCCCAAAATATGTTAAATAAATAAGTTACTAAGTTGCATATTTACATAATGTCAATTTTCATCAAGTTTTATTGCTCTAAATCGATGAAAATCAATTTCATTCGATGTTGTGTTTCCAGGGTTAACATACACATTTACAAACATTCAAAAATTAATCTAACATTTTTTATCTGTAAGCTTCTGTGTTTTATCCCCTGAAACACATGAAGATCTGTTTTCATCGATTTGAAATCAATTAAAATCAATGAAAATTGACCTTTAGTAAATATGCCACTAAATATTTTTTTAGTGATGTGCACCGGACATTTTTCGGGTTTTGTGTTTTGGTTTTGGATTCGGGTCCGCGGCCGTGTTTTGGATTCGGACGCGTTTTGGCAAAACCTCCCTGAAAATTTTTTGTCGGATTCAGGTGTGTTTTGGATTCGGGTGTTTTTTTTACAAAAAAACCTCAAAAACAGCTTAAATCATAGAATTTGGGGGTCATTTTTATCCCATAGTATTATTCACCTCAATAACCATAATTTCCACTCATTTCCAGTCTATTCTAAACACCTCACAATATTATTTTTAGTCCTAAAATTTGCACCGAGGTCGCTGAATGACTACGCTAAGCGACCCAAGTGGCCGACACAAACACCTGGCCCATCTTGGAGTGGCACTGCAGTGTCAGACAGGATGGCACTTCAAAAAATAGTCCCCAAACAGCACATGATGCAAAGAAAAAAAGAGGTGCACCAAGGTCGCTGTGTGACTAAGCTAAGCGACCCAAGTGGCCGACACAAACACCTGGCCCATCTAGGAGTGCCACTGCAGTGTCAGACAGGATGGCACTTCAAAAAATAGTCCCCAAACAGCACATGATGCAAAGAAAAAAAGAGGTGCACCAAGGTCGCTGTGTTACTAAGCTAAGCGACCCAAGTGGCCGACACAAACACCTGGCCCATCTAGGAGTGGCACTGCAGTGTCAGACAGGATGGCAGATTTAAAAAATAGTCCCCAAACAGCACATGATGCAAAGAAAAAAAGAGGTGCACCAAGGTCGCTGGATGGTTAAGCTAAGCGACCCAAGTGGCCGACACAAACAACTGGCCCATCTAGGAGTGGCACTGCAGTGTCAGACAGGATGGCACTTCAAAAAATAGTCCCCAAACAGCACATGATGCAAAGAAAAAAAGAGGTGCACCAAGGTCGCTGGATGGATAGTATACTTGACGACACAGAGGTGGGTAGAGCAGTGGACTACTGTACCGTACTGCTATATATTATATACTGGTGGTCAGCAAAATGATGCACTGCCCTCCTACTACTGCGCACAACAACTAAAATGCACCACAGGTATGGATGGATAGTATACTTGACGACACAGAGGTAGGTAGAGCAGTGGACTACTGTACCGTATTGCTATATATTATATACTGGTGGTCAGCAAAATTATGCAGTGTCCTCCTACTATATATATACTGCACAAAACTTAAATGCACCACAGGTATGGATGGATAGTATACTTGACACAACAGAGGTAGGTAGAGCAGTGGACTACTGTACCGTACTGCTATATATTATATACTGGTGGTCAGCAAAATTATGCAGTGTCCTCCTACTATATATATACTGCGCAAAACTAAAATGCACCACAGGTATGGATGGATAGTATACTTGACGACACAGAGGTAGGTAGAGCAGTACCGTACTGTACCGTACTGATATAATACTGGTGGTCACTGGTCAGCAAAATTCTGCACTGTCCTCCTACTATATACTACAATGCAGCACAGATATGGAGCGTTTTTCAGGCAGATAACGTATAATACTGGTGGTCACTGGTCAGCAAAACTCTGCACTGTCCTCCTACTATATAATATTGGTGGTCCCCAGTCCCCACAATAAAGCACACTGAGCACAGATATTTGCAGCACACTGAGCACAGATATGGAGCGTTTTTCAGGCAGAGAACGTAGATATTTTCAGCACACTGAGCACAGATATTTGCAAGCACACTGAGCACAGATATTTGCAGCACACGGAGCACAGATATTTGCAGCACACTGAACACAACTGAGAGAACGCTGCACGTCCTCTCCCTATCATCTCCAATGCATGAGTGAAAATGGCGGCGACGCGCGGCTCCTTATATAGAATACGAATCTTGCGAGAATCCGACAGCGGGATGATGACGTTCGGGTGCGCTCGGGTTAACCGAGCAAGGCGGGAAGATTCGAGTCCGCCTCGGAACCGTGTAAAATGGGTGAAGTTCGGGGAGGGGGGGGGGGGGGGGTCGGATTCCGAGGAACCGAACCCGCTCATCTCTAATTTTTATACACAGTCTGTTTTATGTCTTTAAGTAAAGTAATTCTAAGGCAAAGAGTTTAGTGGTACAAACATGTTAGGTTCTGATTCCAGAAATAACTTAAGTAGTTTACCCATGAAATACAAAACACTAATAAATACAGAAATTGTTCTAGTTATCTAGAGTGTGGTGTCACTCATGTCAATGTCACCTATGAAACATGCCTGTGACCTTAGATTACATTCTCCTAAACAAATCATTCCCCTTGGTAGAGAAGACATGATGTTATATTGGGGGAATTACACCTAATCCCAGCGTACTCAAGGACAGGCCCTGAATGAGTGGTTTCTATATTTCAAAGCTTAAAATACCCAAATGTTTTGCAAGGTTAAACATCTCATTTTCTCACAATGTTTCATACAGAGTATGAAATATGCTCTGTTTAGCTGGCTGTTCTAGAACATAACAAGAAACACAGACATATCTTAAAGGACATATTAAAAAAAAAATGCTAAGGAACAAACCAAAAAAAAAACCCAGTAAATAATTTTGCAAGATGAAAATGGTGTATCAACTCTAATGAGGCTCTATTTTAGTATAACCTCATGTTATGGCAATAGATGATAGGTTGTATATACTGTGCATAAGTACTATGCACACAAATAGATATGATGTGCAGTATATATATATATATATATATATGTGTGTGTAAACTGTGTATATATATATATATATATATATATATATATTTCTCTGACGTCCTAGTGGATGCTGGGTACTCCGTAAGGACCATGGGGTATAGATGGGCTCCGCAGGAGACTGGGCACTCTTAAAAGAAAGATTAGGTACTATATCTGGGGTGCACTGGCTCCTCCCTCTATGCCCCTCCTCCAGACCTCAGTTAGTATCTGTGCCCGGCCAGAGCTGGATGCACCCTAGGGGCTCTCCTGAGCTTTCTAGAAAAGAAAGTATTTGTTAGGTTTTTTATTTTCAGTGAGATCTATTCTGCAGGCAACAGACTCACTGCTACGTGGGACTGAGGGGAGAGAAGCGAACCTACCTGCTTGCAGCTAGCTTGGGCTTCTAAGGCTACTGGACACCATTAGCTCCAGAGGGATCGAACACAGGCCCAGTCCTCGGTCGTCCGGTCCCGGAGCCGCGCCGCCGTCCCCCTTGCAGAGCCAGAAGAACGAAGAGAAGTTGAAAATCGGCGGCTGAAGACTCCGGTCTTCATTAAGGTAGCGCACAGCACTGCAGCTGTGCGCCATTGCTCCCTTAGCACACCACACACTCCGGTCACTGATGGGTGCAGGGCGCTGGGGGGGGGGGGGCGCCCTGGGCAGCAATTAGATTACCTTACTTGGCGAAAAGCACATAATACAGTCTGATAAATTGTATATGTGCATTAACCCCCGCCATTAAAGTACATAAAAGGACAGAAGCCCGCCGCTGAGGGGGCCGGGCCTTCTTCCTCAGCACACCGGCGCCATTTTCTCTTCACAGCTCAGCTGGAAGGAAGCTTCCCAGGCTCTCCCCTGCAGTATCCTGGTACACAAAGGGTAAAAAAGAGAGGGGGGGCACATAAATGTAGGCGCAAAACTGTGTATATAAGCTGCTATAGGGGAAAAATCACTCAGTATAGTGTACATCCCTGTATTATATAGCGCTGTGGTGTGTGCTGGCATACTCTCTCTCTGTCTCTCCAAAGGGCCTGGTGGGGGAACTGTCTTCAAATAGAGCATCCCCTGTGTGTGTGGTGTGTCGGTATGCGCGTGTCGACATGTCTGAGGTAAAAGGCTCCTCTAAGGAGGTGATAGAGCGGATATGTGTGTGGGAGGGTGTCTCCGTCGACAACGCCGACACCTGTTTGGATATGTGTAAGTGCTGAGGTAAAATTATTGCACAAAAGGTTAGGGAACAGAAAGGAAATCTACCCTGGTCTGTCCCTATGTCACAGAGTCCTTCAGAGTCTCTCTATGTTCACTATCCAAAATAACAAAGTATCGACACGGAGTTTAACTCCACTGTCGACTACGATAATGCAAAGTTACAGCCAAGAGGGCTAAAAGATATTCAATATATGATTATTGTAATAAAAGATGATTTGCATATCACTGATGACTCATCTGTCCCTGACACGAGAGTACACATGTTAAGGGGAAGAATGCTGAGGTAAATTTCCCTCCTCTCATGAGGAATAAGAGAGGGAATCTCCAGACAAGAGACGGCAGCTTCCCACAAGAGAATTCTCAGGCTGTATCCTTTCCCCACTAGGGCCAGGATGTGTTGAGAATCTTCCCCTTGGGTGTCCTGTTTGCACTAGCTATTCTCAGGGATCCTGCAGATAGTATACTACCCAGACCGGCGATTGTGTCGGCATGGGTTTATAGCGCTGTGGCAGCGTGGACAGGTACCTTATCAGCAGAGATTGAGACCCTAGTATGCATATAAATATTTTAAGATGCTGTCTTAAGTGATAGATATATAATTATAAAGCATGCCCAAAGGGACATGAGTATACTGGGTCCTAGAGACAAAAGCTATGTCGATTTCTGCTTGACGTGTCCTGTAGAATATACATTGGACAGATGATGCCGACTTAAGAGGCATATGGAAGGCTGAGGATTGTGTGGAGAAAGGTTCTCGGGCCTGGTCTCCACAGCTATAGCTGGTAATTCTGATATTTTGCCTTATATTCCTGCACAGCCTAGGAAAGCACGACATTATTAAATGCAGCTTTTCGAATAAAGAAACAAGAAAGTCTGAGGTGCGTCCTTTCTTGTCAGAGCCGGGGGCAGAGGAAAGAAGCTGTACAACACAGCTAGTCCCCAGGAACAGAAGTCCTCCCCGGCCTCTACAAAAATCCACCGCATGTCGCTGGGGCTCCACAGGCGGAGCTAGGCCCGGTGGGGACACGCCTTCGTAAGTTCAGCCACAAGTGGGTTCACTCCCTGTTAGATCCCTGGGCAATAGAAATTGTATCGCAGGGATACAGGCTGGACTGTGAGAAGATGCCCCCTCACGAGGACCCGGCGGGCTTCCCCCCAAGAGAGGGAGCCAGTGTTAACTGCAATTCGTAAATTGTATCTTCAACAGGTGGTGGTCAAGGGTCCCCTCCTTCAACAAGAGGGTGTTATTATTCGACCATGTTATAATCCCGAAACCAGACGGTTCGGTTAGACCCATATTGTATTAAAATCCCTGAACATATACCTGAAAAGGTTCAGGTTCAAGATGGAATCGCTAAGAGCGGTCATTGCAAGCCTGAAATGAATCGGGACATAAGGGATGCATACCTTCGTGTCCCCATTTATCCACCTCATCAGCCGTACCTCAGAATTGCGGTACGGGATTGTCATTACCAATTTCACCAAGGTAATGGCGGATATGATGGTGCTCCTGCGGAAGCAAGGTGTCACTATTATCACATACTTGGATGATCTCCTCATAAAAGCGAGATCAAGAGAGCAGTTGCTGGACAGCGTATCACTTTCTCTGGAAGTGAAACGGCAACACGACTGGATTCTATATATTCCAAAGTCGCAGTTGGTTCCTACAGCTCATCTGCCTCGCCTAGGCATGATCCTAGACACAGACCAGAAGAGGGTTTATCTCCCGGTAGAGAGAGCTCAGGAGCTCATGACACTGGTCAGGAATCCATTGAAAACCAAAACAGGTGTCAGTGCATCACTGCACTCGAGTCCTGGGAAGGATGATGGCATCATACGAGGCCATCCCCTTCGGCTGGTTCCATGCAAGGACAATGGAACTTACTGGACAAGTGGTCCGGATCACATCTTCAGATGCATCGGTTAATCACCCTATCCCCCAGGGCCAGGGTGTCTCTCCTGTGGTGGCTGCGGAGTGCTCACCTTCTCGAGGGCCGCAGATTCTGCATTCAGGACTGGGTCCTGGTGACCACGGATGCAAGCCTCCGAGGGTGGGGGGCAGTTACACAGGGAAGAAAATTCCAAGGTTTGTGGTCAAGCCAACAGACTTGCCTTCACATCAATATCCTGGAACTAAGGGCCATATACAACGCCCTAAGTCAAGTGGAGTTCCTGCTTCGCGACCAACCGGTTCTGATCCAGTCAGACCGCAGGGGCTCATGTAAACCGCCAGGGCGGCACAAGGAGCAGGGTGGCGAGGGTATAAGCCACCAGAATTCTTTGCTGGGCGGAGAATCAAGTAAGCGCACTGTCAGCAGTGTTCATTCCGGGAGTGGACACGACCTCCACCCAGGAAAGTGGTGACTTCATCAGGAAGTCTTCACGCAGTTATGAAAATTGATGGAAACTGCCTCAGGTGGACTACATGGCGTCCCACCTCAATAAAAAGATAAAAAAGGTTTTACGCTGGGTCAAGGGACTCTCAGGCGATAGCTGTGGTCGCACTAGTAACACCGTGGGTGTTCCAGTCGGTCTATATATTCCCTCCTCTTCCTCTCAGACCCAAGGGCTGAGAATTGTAATAAACGGAGGAGTGTGAACAATATTCTTTGCTCCGGATTGGCCAAGAAGGACTCGGTACCCGGAACTGCAAGAAATGCTCTCAGAGGACCCATGGCCTCTGCCTCTCAGTCAGGACATGTTGCAACAGGGACCCTGTCTGATCCAAGACTTACCGCGGCTGCGTTGGACGGCATGGCTGTTGAACGCCGGATCCTAGTGGAAAAGGGCATTCCGGATGCAGTTATTCCTACGCTGATATAGGCTAGGAAAGACGTGACAGCAAGACTTTTTCACTGTATATGGCGAAAATAGGTTGCTTGGTGTGTGGCCGGGAAGGCCCTACAGAGGAATTCCATTGGGGTCGATTCCTGCACTTCCTACAGTCAGGAGTGACTATGGGCCTAAAATTAGGATCCATAAAGGCCAAGATTTCGGCCCTATCCCTTTTTCTCTCAAAAAGAACTGGCTTCACTGCCTGAAGTTCGGACGTTGTTACAGGGATGCTGCATATTCAGCCCCTTTTGTGCCTCCAGTGGCACCTTGGGATCTTAACGTGTGTTGGATTCCTAAAATCCCACTGGTTTGAGCCACTTAAGACCGTGGAGCTAAAATATCTCACGTGGAAAGTGGTCATGCTTTTGGCCTTAGCTTGGACTAGGCGTGTGTCAGAATTGGCGGCTTTGTCATGTAAAAGCCCATATCTGATCTTCCATATGGGAAGGGCAGAATGGAGGACTCGTCCCCAATTTCTCCCTAAGGTGGTATCATCGTTTCATTTGAACCAACCTATTGTGGTGCCTGCGGCTACTAGGGACTTGGAGGATTCCAAGTTGCTGGACGTAGTCCGGGCACTGAAACTTTATGTTTCCAGGACGGCTAGAGTCAGAAAAACTGACTCGCTATTTATCCTGCATGCACCCAACAAGCTGGGTGCTCCTGCTTCAAAGCAGACTATTGCTCGCTGGATCTGTAGCACGATTCATCTTGCACATTCTGCGGCTGGACTGCTGCATCCTAAATCTGTAAAAGCCCATTCCACGAGGAAGGGGGCTCTTCTTGGGCAGCTGCCCGAGGGGTCTCGGCTTTACAACTTTGCCGAGCTGCTACTTGGTCGGGTTCAAACACTTTTGCAAAATTCTACAAGTTTGATACCCTGGCTGAGGAGGACCTTGAGTTTGCTCATTCGGTGCTGCAGAGTCATCCGCACTCTCCCGCCCGTTTGGGAGCTTTGGTATAATCCCCATGGTCCTTACGGAGTACCCAGCATCCACTAGGACGTCAGAGAAAATAAGATTTTACTCACCGATAAATCTATTTCTCGTAGTCCGTAGTGGATGCTGGGGACTCCGTCAGGACCATGGGGAATAGCGGCTCCGCAGGAGACAGGGCACAAAAAGTAAAAGCTTTTGGACCTAGGTGGTGTGCACTGGCTCCTCCCCCTATGACCCTCCTCCAAGCCTCAGTTAGGATACTGTGCCCGGACGAGCGTACACAATAAGGAAGGATTTTGAATCCCGGGTAAGACTCATACCAGCCACACCAATCACACCGTACAACTTGTGATCTGAACCCAGTTAACAGTATGATAACAGAGGAGCCTCTGAAAAGATGGCTCACTACAACAAAAACCCGATTTTGTTAACAATAACTATGTACAAGTATTGCAGACAATCCGCACTTGGGATGGGCGCCCAGCATCCACTACGGACTACGAGAAATAGATTTATCGGTGAGTAAAATCTTATTTTCTCTAACGTCCTAAGTGGATGCTGGGGACTCCGTCAGGACCATGGGGATTATACCAAAGCTCCCAAACGGGCGGGAGAGTGCGGATGACTCTGCAGCACCGAATGAGAGAACTCCAGGTCCTCCTCAGCCAGGGTATCAAATTTGTAGAATTTAGCAAACGTGTTTGCCCCTGACCAAGTAGCTGCTCGGCAAAGTTGTAAAGCCGAGACCCCTCGGGCAGCCGCCCAAGATGAGCCCACTTTCCTTGTGGAATGGGCTTTTACAGATTTTGGCTGTGGCAGGCCTGCCACAGAATGTGCAAGCTGAATTGTACTACAAATCCAACGCGCAATAGTCTGCTTAGAAGCAGGAGCACCCAGCTTGTTGGGTGCATACAGGATAAACAGCGAGTCAGATTTCCTGACTCCAGCCGTCCTGGAAACATATATTTTCAGGGCCCTGACTACGTCCAGCAACTTGGAGTCCTCCAAGTCCCTAGTAGCCGCAGGCACCACAATAGGTTGGTTTAGGTGAAACGCTGAAACCACCTTAGGAAGAAATTGAGGACGAGTCCTCAATTCCGCCCTATCCGAATGAAATATCAGGTAAGGGCTTTTATAGGATAAAGCCGCCAATTCAGATACTCGCCTGGCAGAAGCCAGGGCCAACAACATTACCACTTTCCATGTGAGATATTTTAATTCCACCGTGGCAAGTGGCTCAAACCAATGTGATTTTAGGAATCCCAAAACTACATTGAGATCCCAAGGTGCCACTGGGGGCACAAAGGGAGGCTGTATATGCAGTACCCCTTTTACAAAAGTCTGAACTTCAGGAAATGAAGCCAATTCTCTCTGAAAGAAAATCGACAAGGCCGAAATTTGAACCTTAATGGACCCTAACTTTAGGCCCATGGACAGTCCTGTTTGCAGGAAATGTAGGAAACGACCTAGTTGAAATTCCTCTGTCGGGGCCTTCTTGGTCTCGCACCACGCAACATATTTTCGCCAAATACGGTGATAATGCTGTGCGGTTACATCCTTCCTAGCTTTAATCAGGGTAGGAATAACTTCATCTGGAATGCCTTTTTCCTTCAGAATCCGGCGTTCAACCGCCATGCCGTCAAACGCAGCCGCGGTAAGTCTTGGAACAGACAGGGTCCCTGCTGAAGCAGGTCCCTTCTTAGCGGCAGAGGCCACGGGTCCTCTGTGAGCATCTCTTGAAGTTCTGGGTACCTAGTCCTTCTTGGCCAATCCGGAGCCACTAGTATAGTTCTTACTCCTCTCCGTCTTATAATTCTCAGTACCTTGGGTAAGAGAGGCAGAGGAGGGAACACATACACCGACTGGAACACCCAAGGTGTTACCAGAGCGTCCACAGCTATTGCCTGCGGGTCTCTTGACCTGGCGCAATACCTGTCTAGTTTTTTGTTGAGGCGTGACGCCATCATGTCCACCTTTGGTTTTTCCCAACGGTTCACAATCATGAGGAAGACTTCCGGATGAAGTCCCCACTCTCCCGGGTGTAGGTCGTGTCTGCTGAGGAAGTCTGCTTCCCAGTTGTCCACTCCCGGAATGAACACTGCTGACAGTGCTATCACATGATTTTCCGCCCATTGCAGAATCCTTGCAGCTTCTGTCATTGCCCTCCTGCTTCTTGTGCCGCCCTGCCTGTTTATGTGGGCGACTGCTGTGATGTTGTCCGACTGGATCAACACCGGCTGACCCTGAAGCAGAGGCTTTGCTAGGCTTAGAGCATTGTAAATTGCCCTTAGTTCCAGTATATTTATGTGAAGTGAAGTCTCCAGGCTTGACCACACTCCCTGGAAGTTTCTTCCTTGTGTGACTGCTCCCCAGCCTCTCAGGCTGGCATCCGTGGTCACCAGGATCCAGTCCTGAATGCCGAATCTGCGGCCCTCTAGGAGATGAGCACTTTGCAGCCACCACAGAAGAGATACCCTTGTCCTTGGAGACAGGGTTATTTTCTGATGCATCTGAAGATGCGATCCGGACCATTTGTCCAGCAGATCCCACTGAAAAATTCTTGCGTGGAATCTGCCGAATGGAATCGCTTCGTAAGAAGCCACCATTTTTCCCAGTACCCTTGTGCATTGATGCACTGACACCTTTCCTGGTTTTAGGAGGTTTCTGACTAGCTCGGATAACTCCCTGGCTTTCTCCTCCGGGAGAAACACCTTTTTCTGGACTGTGTCCAGAATCATCCCTAGGAACAGCAGACGTGTCGTCGGAATCAGCTGCGATTTTGGAATATTTAAAATCCACCCGTGCTGTTGTAGTACTTCTTGAGATAGTGCTACTCCGACTTCTAACTGTTCTCTGGACCTTGCCCTTATTAGGAGATCGTCCAAGTAAGGGATAATTAATACGCCTTTTCTTCGAAGAAGAATCATCATTTCGGCCATTACCTTGGTAAAGACCCGGGGTGCCGTGGACAATCCAAACGGCAGCGTCTGAAACTGATAATGACAGTTCTGTATTACGAACCTGAGATACCCTTGGTGAGAAGAGCAAATCGGGACATGGAGATAGGCATCCTTGATGTCCAGAGACACCATATAGTCCCCTTCTTCCAGGTTCGCTATCACTGCTCTGAGTGATTCCATCTTGAATTTGAACCTTTTGATATAAGTGTTCAAAGATTTTAGATTTAAAATCGGTCTCACCGAACCGTCTGGTTTCGGTACCACAAACAGTGTGGAGTAATATCCCTTCCCTTGTTGTAGGAGGGGTACTTTTATTATCACCTGTTGGGAGTACAGCTTGTGAATGGCTCCCAATACCGCCTCCCTGTCGGAGGGAGCTATTGGTAAAGCAGACTTCAGGAAACGGCGAGGGGGAGACATCTCGAATTCCAATTTGTACCCCTGAGATACTACTTGCAGGATCCAGGGGTTCACTTGCGAGTGAGCCCACTGCGCGCTGAAATTTCTGAGACGACCTCCCACCGTACCTGAGTCTGCTTGTAAGGACCCAGCGTCATGCTGAGGACTTGGCAGAAGCGGAAGAGGGCTTCTGTTCTTGGGAAGAAGCTGTCTGCTGCAGTCTTTTTCCCCTTCCTCTACCCCGGGGCAGATATGACTGTCCTTTTGTCCGCTTGCCTTTATGGGAACGAAAGGACTGATGCTGAAAAGACGGTGTCTTTTTCTGTTGAGAGGTGACTTGAGGTAAAAATGTGGATTTCCCAGCCGTTGCCGTGGTTACCAGGTCTGATAGACCGACCCCAAATAACTCCTCCCCTTTATACGGCAATACCTCCATGTGCCGTTTTGAATCCGCATCACCTGACCACTGTCGCGTCCATAACCCTCTTCTGGCAGAAATGGACAGCGCACTTACTCTTGATGCCAGAGTGCAAATATCTCTCTGTGCATCTCGCATATATAAAAATGCATCTTTTAATTGCTCAATAGTCAATAAAATACTGTCCCTATCCAGGGTATCAATATTCTCAGTCAGGGAGTCCGACCACGCCACCCCAGCACTGCACATCCAGGCTGAGGCGATTGCTGGTCGCAGTATAACACCAGTATGTGTGTATATACTTTTAAGGATATTTTCCAGCCTCCTATCTGCTGGCTCCTTAAGGGCGGCCGTTTCTGGAGACGGTAACGCCACTTGTTTTGATAAGCGTGTGAGCGCCTTATCTACCCTAGGGGGTGTTTCCCAACGAGCCCTAACCTCTGGTGGGAAGGGATATAGTGCCAATAATTTTTTAGAAATTAGCAGTTTTTTGTCGGGGGTAACCCACGCTTCATCACACACTTCATTCAATTCATCTGATTCAGGAAAAACTACGGGTAGTTTTTTCACACCCCACATAATACCCCTTTTCGTGGTACTTGCAGTATCAGAGATGTGCAAAACCTCCTTCATTGCCGTGATCATGTAACGTGTGGCCCTACTGGAAAATACGTTTGTTTCTTCACCGTCGACACTGGAGTCAGTGTCTGTGTCTGGGTCCGTGTCGACCCACTGAGGTAACGGGCGTTTTATAGCCCCTGACGGTGTTTGAGACGCCTGGACAGGCACTAACTGAGCTGCCGGCTGTCTCATGTCGTCAACAGTTTTCTGTAACGTGCCGACACTGTCACGTAATTCCTTAATTACGGCCATCCATTCAGGTGTCGACTCCCTAGGGGGTGACATCACCATTATAGGCAATTGCTCCGCCTCCACATCATTTTCCTCCTCATACATGTCGACACACACGTACCGACACCCAGCACACACACAGGGAATGCTCTGATAGAGGACAGGACCCCACTTAGCCCCTTGGGGAGACAGAGTGAGAGTTTGCCAGCACACACCAGAGCGCTATATATGTATAGGGACAACCTTACAATAAGTGTCTATCCCTTATAGCTGCTTATATCTGTTATTTTGCCAAATAAGTGCCCCCCTCTCTTTTTTACCCTGTTTCTGTAGTGCAGGATGCAGGGGAGATTCTGGGAGCCTTCCTACCAGCGGAGCTGTGTGGGAAAAATGGCGCTGTGTGCTGAGGAGATAGGCCCCGCCCCCTTCACGGCGGGCTCTTCTCCCGCTTTTTTCTGGAAAACTGGCAGGGGTTAAATACATCCATATAGCCCAGGAGCTATATGTGATGTATTTTTTGCCAAATAAGGTAAATTCATTGCTTCCCAGGGCGCCCCCCCCAGCGCCCTGCACCCTCAGTGACCGAAGTGTGAAGTGTGCTGAGAGCAATGGCGCACAGCTGCAGTGCTGAGCGCTACCTTATGAAGACAGGAAAGTCTTCTGCCGCCGATTTATGGACCTCTTCTTGCTTCAGCATCTGTAAGGGGGCCGGCGGCGCGGCTCCGGGACCCATCCATGGCTGGGCCTGTGATCGTCCCTCTGGAGCTAATGTCCAGTAGCCAAGAAGCCCAATCCACTCTGCACGCAGGTGAGTTCGCTTCTTCTCCCCTTAGTCCCACGCTGCAGTGAGCCTGTTGCCAGCAGGACTCACTGAAAATAAAAAAAAAACCTAAGTATACTTTTACTTCTAAGCAGCTCAGGAGAGCCACCTAGATTGCACCCTTCTCGGCCGGGCACAAAGATCTAACTGAGGCTTGGAGGAGGGTCATAGGGGGAGGAGCCAGTGCACACCACCTAGGTCCAAAAGCTTTTACTTTTTGTGCCCTGTCTCCTGCGGAGCCGCTATTCCCCATGGTCCTGACGGAGTCCCCAGCATCCATTTAGGACGTTAGAGAAAATAAGAATTTACTCACCGGTAATTCTATTTCTCGTAGTCCGTAGTGGATGCTGGGAGCCCGTCCCAAGTGCGGACTCTCTGCAATACATGTATATAGTTATTGCTTAACTAAAGGGTTATTGTATGAGCCATCTGTTGAGAGAGGCTCAGTTATTGTTCATACTGTTAACTGGGTATAGTTATCACGAGTTGTACGGTGTGATTGGTGTGGCTGGTATGAGTCTTACCCTGGATTCCAAATCCTTTCCTAGTAATGTCAGCTCTTCCAGGCACAGTTTCCCTAACTGAGGTCTGGAGGAGGGGCATAGAGGGAGGAGCCAGTGCACACCAGATATAGTACCTAATCTTTCTTTTAAGAGTGCCCAGTCTCCTGCGGAGCCCGTCTATACCCCATGGTCCTTACGGAGTACCCAGCATCCACTACGGACTACGAGAAATAGAATTACCGGTGAGTAAATTCTTATTATATATATATATATATATATATATATATATATATATATATAAACATTGTATATATAGTTAGATAAGGGGAGGGAGAAAGAGATTCTAGAGAAAGAGTAAACCTAGGTTACTATAATGCTCGGTATCATATTGACATTTGTCAAGTTCAGAAACAAGCAACTCTCCTCCCAATTTTCCCCTGACCATGACCCATAAAGGTTAATTTTCCAAAAACCTCCTAAGCCCAATGGCATGTCAGTAACACTCTAGGGTGTGCTGTCAGGTGTACAATAAATTCCACCTACTGATGATCCACAGAATACTTATGCCATAAAAACACACATAGCAATTTCATGACTGAAAAGCATGTGTAACTTTCACTAAATTATATGTTTAAATATTCTACTTAAATTGGTAAAAAGAGGTCAATAGCTTACAGCAAATTTCTCCTCCGTACAGTTAATAGAAGACTTGCCTTAAAACTATACCAAGCGCTATCAGAAAAGTTGTGTAGGGTGCCAGAGCTTGAATGGCCCTGCAGAACACTAATATTAGCGTTCTACTGTATTTTATACAGGCGGCGGCCATGACAATAAGCCATCACTACTGTCACTTGGCTTCTTGCTCATCCATACCAGCCATCCTGTTATCTATTTTTTGGGAGCACCTCTCCTACTCTCCAACAAGGGGGACATGTACTAAGCAGTGACAAGATTGGAGAAGTGAGCCAGTGGAGAAGCTGCCTATGGCAACCAATCAGCTGCTCTGTATATGTTTATAGTATGCAAATTATAAATGTTACGTCAGTGCTGATTGGTTGCCATGGGCAACTTCTCCACTGGCTCACTTCTCCACTTTTATCCCTGCTTAGTACATGTCCCCCTCAAGTCAGTAAGACAAGCTCTGCTACTGGTGAAGATAAGCTGATGAACAATTGTGTGGGACTGTTCAGCACTGTAGTGTGAGCCTATAATATAGTAGTGTGTGTCTATAATATAAACTTGAATGATGTCTTCTCCCCATTATGCGCAGTGGTAGCCAGAGCATGCATTATAGGTGCACCACACCCCTACTGCGATGGGATAAAGAAGGTGATGCTGCAGTCTAGCTGTCTACTGTATCATACACAGGGGAGAGAGAGGCCCATCCACTGATCCAAATTATATTTAACTGTGAGTAGAGATAGTAGTTCTCAACACAATTTCCTTTTCACTGGACTCAGTAATAACCAGTGTACTAGCAGGTCAGGCTGTGGTGTGAGTTCATGGGTGGGTGGACGTTTTAATGCTGGGGGAGCCCAAGGCTTCAGTAATGGGGGATAAGTAAATAATGACTAAATAATTAACTTATCTATACATTAGGTTGCTGACAGTGGCCGCCGATTCTTACACAAATTTTGCAGTCTGTGAGGTCTGGTTATCAAGCTAACAGCAGACCAGGCCAGGAGGCACATGACGTCATTGGTGGGTGGGCATTCCTTGCAAGGGGAAGCCATGTTAGTACAGACAGAGTGGTCATAATGACTTAGTTGCTAAGCAGCCAGTGATCCTGGCCAGAAGTTCTTACATACTTGTGTAAGAACAGAGGTTCTTGTACAATGGCGTAAAGAACCGGCGGCCACTCTCAGCATCCTAATGTGTCGGTAAGTTAGTTATTTTGGGGGGTATTCAATTAGCTGTGATGATTTCGCCATGAGCGTGTAATTATCCCCAGTACCCGGCACTTATGCCTCAGACACCCAAGGCATAATCCCCATTAACCACCCCTCAGAGCTGGCGCTAACACATGGGTCCGGATACTTATCCCAAATCCCCTCACGAAAAATGGTACATTCCCACCCCCCCAAAGAAAAAAATTTCTTTAGTTGAATAGCCTGGTAATGACCATTGGTCACAAATTGCTCTATCATCTAGTTTTTTTCTGGAGAAAAATTATCAGGACTAATTGAATACCAGCCAGTCATTATTTACTTATCCCCAATTACTAAAGCCTTATCCCTTCTGGGCTATCTCTCCAGCGCTATCCTCCCACTGCTTCTCCAGTGCCACCCCCCTGTATCTCTCAAGTGACATTACGCTCTTCTCTCCAGTGTAACCCCCTTGCATCTCTCCAGTGACATTATCCTCGTCTTTCAAGCGCCATCCTACCTGAATCTCTCCAGGGCCACCCCTTTGCATCTCTCCAGCAACATTACCCTCATCTCTCCAATGCTAAGAGGAGTGGCGCTTGCTGCCATGCAGTTGTAGTCTTGCCGCTTACCTCAGGTTGTATCCCCTCACTTTCAGGCCATTAAGAAAGATGGTCCATTTAGGCGGACCGGACATGAAATCTGAAAAGGAGAAAAAATGAGAACTGTCCCTTCCTAAGAGTGAGAACATGCCTACCAAACCGAGCTTATTTTCCCAGCCAGGAGCATCAAGCTTAGGTAAGGGTCATCTTTGGCACTCTTGGCCTCAGAGCCCGAATTTCACCTATTGGTGCTCTCGCACCAGGTGTAACTTCAACCTTGCACCAGAGTGCAAGGTCCACTGTCTGCCCAGAAGTAAAGATGACAGGTAGGGACAAACAGACACCAATAGGGACAGGGGCAGATTGGGACGCCGGACCACATCCCGTTTGGCTGGTCCTGACGTCCCCTCACTGCTGTCGCGATCGGAGCTCAGCTCCTATCAGGCAATGTTGGTAGACAGCTTGAAGCTCAATGGGACTCGGATGTCTCTCGCTGCGGCCCCGTCCCCCTTACCGCTGGCCGCACCCAGCCGCCCACCCCCTGCCTCTTGCTGTGGAAGTACGGCCCCATCCCCCTTAACTCTGGCCGCATCCAGCCATCCACCCTCTGCTTCTTGCTGCAGAAGTGCAGCCCTGTCCCCCTTAACACTGGCCGCATCCAGCCATCCACCCCATGCTTCTTGCTGCAGAGGTGCGGCCCCGTCTCCCTTACTGCAGGCTTTGTCCACCCCTGTGTCCAAACCCCTTTGGACCATGCAGGGAAGAGATGGATGAGCTGCTGGAGAAAAGGGACCTATTATTTACACACTGTCCTTCCTGTGTGAGCCTGCTATTCATTGACGTCGGCCGGGACCCGAGTGCTGCAAAGAGGAGGAAAAGGTGAGATCCTTGTTCCCTATGCTAACTTATTCTTGTTGAATGAGTCCCTTTCACTCCCATCCTAACCACTTCTTCCCACCACTACTACCATCCTGCCCCCCTGCTCCCCCTTCTGTTACTCCCAGCCTGCGCCCCTGCTCTCCACCACTACTACCCCAGTCTGCCCCCCCATTCTGCACTACTACTACTCCCATCCTGCCCCTCTGCTCCCCCTTCTATTACTCCCTGCCTGCACCCTGCTATCCACCACTACTATTTCCAGTCTGCCCCCCTGCTCTGCACTACTATAACTCCCATCCTGCCCCTAAATTGTAGCGGCATAACCCTGAAGTCGCAGACGCAACTCCGAATCAGACCCTGTAGGGAGGGATCCTGCCCCCAACAGACCCCACCCCTCAACAAACCCTGCCCCCATTAGGGCTGCTTCCATAAGTTTCCGGGGCTGCTTTTCCATCCCAATCCGCCCCTGGATAGGTACACACAAACACAGAATGTTCTCACCAGGTCAGTCTTGTATTGCATCTAGCAGACTTTCTTACAGGTACCTGTAGAAAGACACGAAACACAGAGTCGTGCAGGGTCTAACTTTAACTTGTGAGTAAACTCTACATTAACTATAACAATAGGGCCCTCAATCTAACAACGTCTGTGTGGTGTGACACAAACTAACTCTTCAAACTTTAGTATAATTGTACCCTGCACATACAAACACAACAGCACAATACAAAATTAACAGTGTTTATAGTGATCCCTGCCAATTTATCATCTGCAGAGACTCCTACTTATTAAGAGCTGGCCAGCTCTTTTTCTACACTAGGATATTTCACTATTGGTGAACAGTAATAAGGGTGGGGGCCTGACAGCCCTCCACACTAGAAGCTCCTGCTAGATGTGTGGAGCTGGACCGCTCCTCCACACCGGGGATACAACTAGAGGTGGGGAGCCACACAGCAGGCCCGACTCTGGAATCAGTTCTCTGTCTTCAGGAGATTTTATTTGCTCCCTCTCTGTCGCCCGACTCACCTCTCTTGCTAGGCAGTGTCTGATATATAATGCTGGGAGGGGGCGGGGCTATGACACAGCAAGCCCTGAGTGGCTCGCTGGTGCTGCTCCTGTTGGTCGCCAATCCGTGAGCTGTAATTGGCTTACGCTCAACACAGGATTCAAAATCCCCATGTCTTATTGGAGGAGTCTGAATCCTTGCGGATGTATGCTCCTCCACTCCAGAGTCCCGCCACTGCGTCACCACTCCCAAGATGGAGTCCCCCATTTCCTACACCAGTCCTCTGCAATGCCGCCCCCGACTGCCTGCCGCCTGTCAATCACTATGAGATTGCATCCTTCCAGGATGTGATTGCATATTGAAAGTCTGCGCATGCGTAATGTGGCCACAGCGCATGCACTTATGACTGATACACGCCCGTTTGCAATTTTCTCATGATTGCATCCACCTCTGAATAGTCCCCTATGAGCGGAACCATGCTAACTCCAGTGCAGAACATTTCCAGGCCACCATTACAGCCACAACCTTCCCTCAAACTTACAATAGAAGACACAAAAGTAAAGGGTGCAAAAATTGTTTATTTTTTTTCATAGTTTTCATGTGTGAATGTTTTAACTCTCCACACATTATTAACATGTGTGACAATGATTATGATAAAGTGCTTGCTATGCAACTTTTTTAATTTTTAAATGTTGTAAATTATAGAGTAAGCAATAAACCTCCTACTGGTTTCACTCCCTCATGACAATGAACAATTCTAAACAACTTAACAATAGAATAACGACACGGAGACATGTATTTTGGCAGAAAGTTGTTAGCTATTTATTATTAATCTAAATAACTAGAGAAAACCTGTAATAAAATGAAATTAATATGAATATTAATAAAAAGAGTATGGTGGCCAGAAAAAGAACGGCTGAAATCCAAACACAAAAAACCCCAAGCTAATTAAATCTAAACCACTCCAAATCACAAAACAAAGGTATCCACTCAACCTTCATCTTGACTACCCACCCTGAAGGGTGATGACGCTGCCCCCTGAAGGGTGGTCCAGCAGATATAACAGTCAACGAATGAGAGTGCACCTAAACAGCACCAAACCGACTAAAAACTGTGACTAACAACTCAAAAACGAGAACCTGCCGCTCTTTTCCACCAACAAATAGCTAACGAGAACATCAACCGCCAACAACCTTAAGCCAAAACACCCTAACCATAGTAAAACTAAAAAAGGGGCGGGAGGGTGGGAAGGCAAATTGAAAGAGACAAGGTACCACACAGAACCAGCCCAATACAACCACTGACACCACCTCTCACTTTCCCTGATTGGCTGTAGACAGTCATACCATCCTGATCCACCCCCAGCCCAGGAGGTTTAACTCTCTCCATTCCAACATTGTCATTCTGTTCTCCTAAACCTCCTACTGGCTGAGGGGTTTTACTCCCTCATGACAATGAACAATTCTAAACAACTTAACAATAGAATAACGACACGGAGACATGTATTTTAGCAGAAAGTTGTTAGCTATTTATTATTAATCTAAATAACTAGAGAAAACCTGTAATAAAATTAAATTAATATGAATATTAATAAAAAGAGTATGGTGGCCAGAAAAAAGAACGGCTGAAATCCAAACACAAAAAACCCCAAGCTAATTAAATCTAAACCACTCCAAATCACAAAACAAAGGTATCCACTCAACCTTCATCTTGACTACCCACCCTGAAGGGTGATTACGCTGCCCCTGAAGGGTGGTCCAACAGTCAACAAAGGAGAGTGCACCTAAACAGCACCAAACCGACTAAAAACTGTGACTAACAACTCAAAAACGAGAACCTGACGCTCTTTTCCGCCAAGAGTGAAAGGCTCTTCTTAAAGAGGCTTCGCACCGCCACCATACCCACAACCCAAATGATCCAAAACAGAAAACAGATCCTCCAGGAAAAACCCCAATCCTTCCTGCGACAAGTGCACACCATCGGCCTGAAAAAGGTAATCATAACGATACCTGATCCTATCATGGCGAACCACTGCACCACCGTGAGCCAAAACCCACTTCGCCACTGCCGAATTCACCTTTTTTCTGGCCTCATTAATAGGGCGACCATCCGGCACTCCACGCCAACACAATCTCGGAACTATGAAAGAAAAAAACAATGTACATTGAGGCCAGGCCACAGCAATACTAGCCAAATCCTTTATCATAGAACATCTCAAATCTAGTGAAGTCCTCTTACCCAAATCATTACCACTTAGGTGCACCAACAAAACTCCAGGGACACCATGCACCTGAGCCTGACCCAATAGCCTACTTTTAAGGACCTGCCACAACATTCCGCCTAGACAACGAATACCACGAGCCCGTGGAAAAAACTGTGCCCCCTTAGATGCCAAAAACCTAGCCGCCCAGCACACGTAGGAGTGACCAACTACCCACACTGTAAAACCATCCTCCTCCCAACCTAAAATGAAGGAAATGAAATAAAATTAAGTTAGTAAATTAGGCCGAAATGAATGCATACCTGCAATAAACCTGAAGGATCTGCCAAAAAGAAAAATTTATTTTTGAATACCACGGCCTGGCCGTGCAAACAAGCTTCAAGCCAATCGAAGCGAACATAAAGACACAATGGGAAAGGCATAAAATTAAATGAAAAAGAAAAAGGGGTAAAAACTTTAAAGTTCCAAAAGGAAATGGGGGAGGGGGTGGGGGTGGGGGGGGAACACAGAGAAAAACTCAGCTGGAGGTGAAACTTAAAAACCTGCCGAGGGACTTTCAATTGGAGTCCAATTAGCCGAATTAGAATAGAATAAACCGAATTCAGTCCGTCAGGTCAGGCAAAAAAGTGAAAAATAACTCCAGACCCCCACTGCCAGCAGCGGCGAGTAGCTAATCCCTGAGTAGGATGAACAGGGGATAACACACGAACATACTGGACATTAATGCACTTAACAATTGAGCAAATAAATCACAAACAGTTGCAAAACCAAATCACCTATAACACCGGGCGAATATAACGTTTGTAGCTGGAAGACTTCCAAAGGCCCAGCGATTGGATCTCCCTGACAGAAAAACCGTCCGACGTAGCAGCTCCGATCCAAATGCGTACCGAAAGCTACGGGTGAAAGGCCCATGCCGGACAGACAGTGACTCAACATCTACCGAAACTGGTATCTCGTCAAAGGCAACCCGTCATAATGCAGCAACCAGGACCCCTTCAAGGAGGGCCGAACTGACGCATAGCGGGCCACCAGAAACACCGGGCAAATGCGATCATCCAAAGACGAGACCAAGGTAACCCATCGACCTCTACCTAATTGATTCGTCTTAGAGCGACGCAGTCTACACAGCAAGGACCTCTCACCCACAACCACATCCTCCCGAAGCATGGTCAAATCTTTCCACTTCGACGGCGCCACCAACTCTGAAATGCGAAAAGCCCCATGATACGCCATGGAAAAAGCTAATTCGAATAACAAAGCCTCAAAAATTGAAGAAGCAACTTCGGCAACCGCTCCAATAACCGCTGGCAGAAGGGCCGCATCAATCGGGCGTCTCCTATCAGGCGCATCGGCGCCAACCGCGCCCAACCTTTCAGAGCCTTCGCAAGGACGAAGCTCTTGGTAACGTCAGGGAGACCCTTGAGCTTAGCGAAAAATGACCGCTCTAGACCTACCAGTGACGAAGAGTTGCCAAATAAAAGACAGCATCAGCCGATGCCCACTCTTACCGTCATGCCCACGCCCACGAGCAAACTCTTCCCATTCACTCCAAGCTTGACTGTAAGCCTTGAGCGTACTCGGTGCTAATGACCGCATCGCTAATCCCTCCAGGCCGGACCGATCACCTGCCAAACATAATCGGGACAGCGTATCCCAAGAGCATCAGCCTCAGATGCCAAAACTCGAAATCTCTCCCACTGCCCCCGTGACAAGGCGTCGTCAATTCCATTATCTTCCCCGGGAACATGCAGCGAGCGAAACCAAACATTCCAACGCAAACAAGCCAACACAAGCTGCGCAAGTACCCTCTACACCACAACCGACTTCACCCTCTGATTGTTAACCGCATGCACCATGCCCAGATTATCGCATCTGAACAAAATGCTGCGATCAGCCAGACGCTCTCCCCACACCTCCAAAGCCACCATAATTGGGAAAAGCTCAAGCAGCAACAGATCCTTAGTGAGACCCTTACTAAACCATTCCTCAGGCCAAGAAGCCACAAACCAAGACCCGTCGAGGTAGCACCCAAACGCAGAGGAACCTGCCGCGTCGGTAAAAAGCTGTACATCAGCATTGCGAACAACCGGGGTCAGCCATATCCGCACCCCATTGAAATCCTCCAAGAAAGCGGCCCAAACAGCCAAATCTCTTTTAATCTCGGAAGACAATCGAGTGAAATGATACGGCCTGGAACACCCCGCCGTTGCCCTTTCCAACTTTCGGCAAAAAACCCTGCCCATCGGGATGACCCGACAAGCAAAGTTCAAAAGGCCCAACAAAGATTGAGCCTGCCGAAGCGTGACTTTTCGCAATGACAAGAACTGCCCGATAACTTCACGCAGCTTGGCCACCTTTGCCTGAGGAAGGCGACACGAACCTGCCCCCGTATCAATTTCGATACCCAAAAATGATAAGCAAGAAACGGGACCTTCAGTCTTATCCGCAGCCACTGGCACTCTGAAATGATAAAAAAGCGCTTTGATGCTAAATAACAGCTCACTGCAATGATCGGACTCCGCAGGCCCTACACACAAGAAGTCATCAAGGTAGTGCGCCACCCCGTGACCCCCCGTGGTAGACTCCATGCACCAATGCAAAAAGGTGCTGAACTTTTCAAAATATGAGCAAGAGACGGAACATCCCATTGGCAAACACTTGTCAATGAAATATTCTGACCCGATACGAAAACCCATAAAACGGAATGAATCCGGATGTAAGGGAAGCAACCTAAAGGCCGACTCCACATCAATCTTAGCCATCAGGGCACCCGAACCATAAGCCCGCACAATACCAAGAGCCTCATCGAACAACTGGTAAACCACCGAACATTGCTCAGGAGGTATCCCATCATTGACGGATGACACCGATGGGTAAGACAGATGCTGAATGAGCCTAAAGGAACCCGGAGTCTTCTTAGGTACCACCCCCACTGGAGAAATAACCAGATCCTCCAGGGGGGACAGCGCAAACGGACCCGCCATTCTGCCCAGACGAACCTCTTTTTCAACTTTCTCACGTAAAACTAACGGAAAAGCGAGAGGTGACTGAAGATTCCTCAAGGCCCGTACTCGCACTTCGCCCGCAACCGGCAAGCGGAAACCAAACTGAAAACCTTTGAACAAAAACTCTGCGACCTCCTGATCTGGATACCATCTTAGCCACTTGGCCATAGTATCCAACCTGACTGGCGTCGGAGCCCTACTGAGCACCCCCGCCGCCGGCGGGTTTTCCTGCCCCTGCCTTTCCTGACCTTGGTGCCTGTCGATTCCCTCGAAAACAGTTCGAGGCCGGATGGAATCCACTGCAACGCAAGCATAAGTGTCGAAAACAACACTTGCGGCCTAACGAGCATGTCGAATTATTGTACGCAAAGCATTCCCCTCTCGCTTGTGACTGGCCAAGCCCTCGACCTGCAGCCCCCGACATCCTACCAGCCACAGCCTCCGAACCGGCCCCCTGTGCCGCAGGGCCAGCCTGCTGAACATCATCCCCCGTACCCAGGGGCTCCTTCGAATCTTGCGTAGCCCGAGTGACGTCCAGCCACACTTCAACGTCCTTACACCCGAAATCGATTATCCGCAAACAGTCCTGTTTGCGCCGAAACTTTTCATAATATATATGCCATTCCGCTCTCTTGGACGTTCGCTGCATGTCGTGAATAAGGTGTATGTACCGAATGATATTCATATGCTCATCCGGTCTATCCTCTAAATAACAGGCGGCAAACACGCAAAAACCAGCCAGCCAGTTATCATATGACCAAAATGCGTCGGCCCCAATGCCTCCCTTAGCTCTAGCCGCCTTAAACTCCTTCTTTGCATCCTCCGTCAGCACAAAAATATCTACATACTCACCCTTACTGATCTTCCTACGGCAGCTATCACGCAGACCCCTTAACACTGCCATATAATCGCAGTGGACTACTCCTGGCAGGTTGCGCCGCTTCTTAGCCCTGCGCTCGCTCTCACTCAGCCGCTTGCGCCTCTTCCGACGTTCGTGCTGTACGGCCGCTCTTTTCGCAGTACTTAACCGCGCGCTTTTTCTCTCTCGTCGCGCTACTAGCCTCTGACGCGCTCGAAGACAAGGAAGAAGAAGCTGAAGTACTGTCAGAAACAGTATAGCAGGAGGAGGCCGAGGATAAATCCTCCCCCTCGCCGACAGAAGGAATCGACACCTCACCTGACGCCTCAGACTGCGCCGACTCATCCGCCTCTGCTGCGAAAACGTCAAAGTCCTCGTCATCTTCACCATCCACGTCACCGTGTCCATCTGAAAAAGAAGACACTACACGGGCCGAAGCCGAGGCCCCAGAAGCAAGTGACCTGGTAGGATCAATGGCATCCCACATCCCACGCCGGCGCGAAACCACCGCTTGCTGACCGCCCCACTGCGCCGCGGCCTCCCCCAAATCCCGGCAGGCACGCACAATCCGCCCCACCGTCGAACCCGACGGAACGGCAGAAGCCCCACCGCCGCGCCACGCGGCGGAACTCCCGGCATCATCAGGGGACACAGCCGCCACCAGCGGAGCTAAAGCAGCCGCCACTGATGACAGTGCAGATGCTAAGTCAACAGCGCCACCCTGCTCCTGTCCGACCAAGCCCTACTCTCAGCATACTGCTCACCCTGTCTCCCACCCTGCTGCCTGAGGGGCGACGCAGAGGACCCCCCATCAACAGCATTATAGACCCGCGCAGGGGGCCTGCGGCCCCGTTCCCTAATCCTAGCTCCGCCCACTGCAAGCTCCAACCCCCTTGCATCATCACCACCGCCACTCAACTGGCCCCACCCCCAACTAAGGCTCCTGGGAAGGGGGGGGGGGGGGGAATTGATGGCGGGAGCTTCCAGGTGTTTGCTCCCTGAAGCTCCCCCCAGCAGAAGTAAAAATATGCCTATTATGCAGGGAACGCGCGTCCCCGCACGCCCCTGCACTCAGCAGGATTTTTACATGTACCTCATACAACACAGGAATTTACAAAGAATTTGTATTCTTCAATATCTGCCGACAATAGCCAAACATTGCCTCGAAAGCATAGAATTTGTCTATAAATAGAACTTTCAAATAGAACTGCTTTTGGCTGACGTGTTTGGAGAAGTATGCGTGGATCAGTGAGATCCGTGCATGCTTCTCTGTGTAAAACTGTGTAGAATAGTAAAATATATATATTTTTTAAATGCGTGGGGGTCCCCCTTCCTGATTATAACCAGCCCCAGGGCTCTTTGAGCTGGTCCTGGTTGTTAAAATACCGGAGAAAAATGGGTAGGGATTCCCAATATTTAAAAAAAACAGCACTGGGCTCATGGACTGGTCCGGGTTCCAAAAATATAGGGGCAAAAGGACGTAGGGGTCCCCCATATTTTTGAAACCAGCACCGGGCTCCACTAGTTAAGAAGATAACGCCACAGCCAGGGTACACTTTTACAAAGATCCCTGCAGCATTCTCCCCCCCCCCCCAACTAGTCACTCTGGCCTGGGATCCCTGGGGAAATGGTGACCCCCTCCCCCCCAATAAAGGGGCCCCTTTCCTCAAGGCACCCAAGGGCCAGGGAAGAAGCCCAAAGCTGTCTCCAGCATCCCTGGGCGTGGGGTCATGCGCTGATAGCTATTAAGTGTAAAAATAAGAATTAATATTGTCTTTTGTTGTGGAAGTATAGGCCCCAGCAAGCCTCCCCCACATGATGGTACTTGGAGAAGCACAAGTAAAAGCATGTGGGGCATTAAAGGGCCCGCTGGCACCTGTAGTTCCATAACAAAATAAATATTAAAATAAACCACAAGTCTCACATACTGTCAAAAGTACAACTTTAATAAAACATCCATGCATACTCATACTCACAAACACAAACTTAGATATACTTGCCTAGTGTCCCAGGAGAACCTCGGTCCCCTTGTCTAGTAAAATCCACAGGGTACCTGTAAAAAAAAAATTATACTCGCTTAATCCGGTGTAGATAAGTCCTCTTCATTCCAAGTAGGCATCCAGGGGTTTAAAAAAAACAATGAATTTCACCAGAACCACCAGACATGTAGAAGTGTATGTTTACACATACACCCCCACTATACAAATGCAGGTCTTCCACGTGACTACTGTCACTAGAGGGACTCACCAGCCAATCAGGAACCACTGCCATAGTAGCAGTTTCCTGATTGACTTTGCTCTCCGAGGGCACAGCCAATCGCAGTTTGCCCATAGGAGTGAATGGAGACGCTTGGCATAGGACATTCATTCCTATGGTAGAAACCACTTAATTGGTCTAACCACAAGGATCAGCCCCAAATGACCTTGTGGTTAGACCAATTAAGAGCCCGGTTCTTGCTCAAAGTGCCGGGGCTCATTATATTCAGGCGATGGGGCCTCAATATTTTTTTAAACTTTTAACTAGTTAAATACTGTACACAATGAAGCCCTGCACAGATCTCACTGATCTCACAACCTGGCTCCATTGTGTCATGTCCGGCAGTATTTTATTAAACTCCCCCGTAAAAAAAACTGCCCTGCAAATACGAATGATGTCTACTACATAGGTAAGTTCGAATAGAAACAACACAGTAGTTTAGTAAATAATTTTTTCAAAAAGTTGCAATCTCAAACGGCTAATGTCAGCCAAGATTGATCTCTGCTGAAATCAGCTTAATCACGAATGTTAGTAAATTTACCCCATAGTGTTCAGTTTAGGTGTAGGCTGCTGATGAGTGAGGAGAACATATTTAAATTTTCTAGCGCAAAACAGCACACGTAAGGCTACGGTAGCTGTAGCAATACAACATGTCTACAATTAGCAACATCACAATTAAAATATGCCCACCTCACAAATCTGCACCCTGCACCTATAGTGAACACTAGCATGTATGAAAATATATATGGGGGGGGGGGTGGATACCTTAATGCATAGATGCAGGTACATACTTTCTAAAAAAAATAAAATAAAAAAACTACACAAAAAACAAATGCCACTTCTATAAAAATACAAAACCTATACAAATGTTAAACACGTGTAATGAACCAAACACACAATTAATATTACAGGTTGAGTCTCCCTTATCCAAAATGCTTGGGACCAGAGGTATTTTGGATATGGGATTTTTCCGTATTTTGGAATAATTGCATACCATAATGAGATATCATGGTGATGGGACCTAAATCTAAGCACAGAATGCATTTATGTCTCATATACACCTTATACACACAGCCTGAAGGTCATTTTAGCCAATATTTTTTATAACTTTGTGCATTAAACAAAGTATGTGTACATTCACACAATTCATTTATGTTTCATATACACCTTATACACACAGCCTGCAGGTCATTTAATACAATATTTTTAATAACTTTGTGTATTAAACAAAGTTTGTGTACATTAAGCCATCAAAAAACAAAGGTTTCACTATCTCACTCTCACTCAAAAAAGTCCGTATTTCGGAATATTCCGTATTTCGGAATATTTGGATATGGGATACTCAACCTGTATTATTATTAAAATAGGCATGCTCAAGGTAGTTTTTATAGACTGCATATTCAATGAATTGTGGGTTTGCTGTTGTTGTATTGGGGTCATAGTACTTGAGGCCTCTATTGTATGGTGGTACCTGTTGTTGTAGGGGTTGTGTGGGGTGCGAGTGAACATGCATTCAGGGAATGCCATTTGTCATTCCTGTGTTTCCCTTGTGATCATTCGTGCATCATCATTAGCCGGGACATGAACACAGGCTGCATTTCCATCTTGGACTCTCCTTTGCAGGTGTGCATCCTCCTGGGTCTGGACTTTTTTTCACAGTTGGTCTACGAGGATGGACGTCATCGTTCTAGCCAGTTGTTTCATTTTAGAAAAATGTTCTGCTTCTTTAGAACAGTGTATACTGCAAAGTGAAGAAATAAAAACAATTAGAATTAGCACTGTGAGTATATAAACAAAGAAGTGATGTTAATTATGTACGTATGTTTGTATCTTAGCTGCACTCTGCGACATATACTGTTTTCTTTCTTTCATTACTTTGCAGTTTAATATTAAATGGTGTGCTTAGCGCTGAGACTGTAGCAGAAGTCACAGTAGGGCCAGTGAGACATGATGCTACTATTTTTTGCCCATTCATGGTCAAGTATGTTTTTGGAATATTTATTACAATATTTGAGTATGTATTATGTTGCAAGGATATTTTCAGTAATAAAAAGAATACCTGAGCGTACATTACATAAACATATTGTAGTCTTCTCCCACCGGCACACTAACTAGACTCTGTGATAGATACCATTGGGGTTTTTAAGTTTTTTGGAGTGTAATTTTACTAGTTTAAGGGTTTCGTTGTGTTTGTGATTTTTTTTTAATGAATGTAGTGTGTTTAATAAAAAAAAGTTTTACTTACTATGTTACCGCAAAGCCGTGATCTCCATATGTTGCGATGTCTCAGGGTCACTGGTGTGCAACTCCACAACCTCATCAATGGTGGCAGATATTGACTCACCATTGGTGGAGGATTGAAGTTCACTAATGTTGGGTGAGTAATCTGCCTCAAGACCGCCAAAGTAGCCTCAACCTCACCCCACTACCACCTCCCAGGCCACAATTTGCTGCTCTTTGTCCTACTCCCATCAGTTGTTAAATAGAATCTTAAAAAAAATTATTTGTAATGACAAAAAAAAAAGAATAACCTGACCTCATCACCAAGGTGGGCCGTCCCCCAGCAAGTGCCGGCCTTGTGGCAATTCCACCACAGTTTACAGCGTTGGTCAATGCTGTGTTCCTAAAGACACTGTAGCAGAGGTTGTAGTAGTCCATCTGTCAAACTTGGATATTTTCGTAATTTATTCTGAAATATTATATTATTATTAAAAAATAAAAGAACATATAGTAAAGGGTGTTGAAAAAAATATATCATTTATTAAAACAATGCTGTGCACAGTCCTATAAGATCTATTTATTATTATTATTACCAGTTATTAATAGAGCGCACACATATTCTGTAGCGCTTTACAGAGAATATTTGGCCACTCACATCAGTCCCTGCCCCAGTGGAGCTTACAATCTATATTCCCTATCACATGTACACACACACACATTCCCACTAGTGTTAATTTTTGTTGGGAGACAATTAACCTACCAGTATATTTTTGGATTGTGGGAAGAAACCGGAGAACTGTGTGACAATAGCCGGTGGGTCAGGGTCAGCCGCCTGCAGCATGCAGAATCAGCATTCACTGGCAGGTCCAATCTCATGGTGCAGCAGCAGCAGGTGCACCGTTGCTTGCTGCAGCACAGACTGAGTGGTACCAGGTGGGAGCCATCTTGTCTCCTATTGTACGTGTTAGCAAGGTTCCTGAGACAGAGCTGATTAACTCTGCAGCATCAGCAGGTGCACTTCAGAGCTCAATTAGAAGAGTGGCCACATTTGGATCCAATGTGAACCACACAGGTGCTGCTGTACATGCAGGTACCCCTTCAGGGCTCGAAGTCCGCAGGCAGGCATCTCCATTCAGTGTCGGACTGGGGCATGAAGGGCCCTCCAGGGAATGCAGTGGTAGGAGCCCATGTTTAAGGGTGTGGTCAGTCTCCAGAGGGGGTGGTTTGCCTAACCATTAGTGAATGCATGGCATTGACAAATATATAAATACTGCTAGTGCGTGCATGATAATGTACCAGATAAATATTGGCAATGCACTGTAGAGAATACATCATAGTCCTGTGCAGTATAAGATAACATATTTATAATTGAGGAATACAGTCTGGAACCTGATCACTAGAGGAGGAGGAGGGGCCTCAGGCAGTGGGGTCCACTGGTGGTTTCCCTGCTGTACCCCTGTGGGCAAGTCCGACCCTGTCTCCATTGCCTCTGGTATTTCCACCTCTGGAGACACATGCTCATTTATGTTTATTCAATCTACAGTATGTGGGTTGAAAATGTATATAGATTTGAGTAGCAGTCGCAGCCACTAATGTGAAATTATGCTAATGTCGCAGCCAATAGGCTATCTAGTGAAATGCCTACTGGGTGCAGCTCTAATCCACAAAGGTGCACCACCGAGTGGACATCGGCCACACCATCGGACTTCTGAGCAGTCCTAAAGTACTATCCTTTATACTGAAATGACAGGAAAGCTATTTCCCCTTGCCTCTTTCAAATGTGGTTGCTACTTAATTTTTGAAGCCTTATTAGGGGGAGGGGTCATTTTCCCTCATCCCTGAACTCCATTATATTTTTGTACTGTATGTGTTAAAGTCTTGTAATCACATTGATCACCCGACATTAGTTTTTAAAATGAGGGGTCATCCATCACTAGATGCAACTATAATAGGGAAGGTAGGGGGCATAGAATCATAGAATGGTGACAGGACTATGAATTTATTGCTAGGACAGTTTGGGGGCTCTTAAATGACTGGACGGATAAGTTGAGGGACTTCAAAATGACTTCAAATATAAAACTGGTATTCATTTAATTTCATACCTGGTCTGAAGGATATATAGGTCCACATAATAAATGTGAATGCTATTTAATGTCAGGAATGGTTGGGACAAAGGTCTGTGTATTAAATGTCATTGCTATTTATTTAATGTTAATATTTGTTGAGGAATAAGTAAGATTATGTATTAAATATGGATGCACATATGCACAGTGTCGTAACGAGACATTTTAGCGCTGTGTGCAAAAAACGGCATCGGCGCCACCCCCCACCCCCTTGTAATATAGAGGCACTGCGGCGCACACAAAAAATATAGGGCGTGGCTTCATGGGGAAGGGGTGTGGCCACACAATAATACCAATTCATAATACGGTGCACAGTAGTCTCCATTATTCAAATTACGCCACACAGTAGCGCCAATACAACATGTAGATCCCCTTTTATGCATTACGGCAACAGATTCCCTTTTTTACACATTACAGCAGACAGTGTCCCCTTTTAGTTTTTACACATTACGACAGACAGCGTCCCCTTTTTACACATTACGGCAGACAGCGTCCCTTATTACACATTACGGCAGACAGCGTCCCCTTATTACACATTACGGCAGACAGTTCCCCTTTTATACATTAGGTAGACAGGATAAAAATAGATAGATAGACAGAATAGATGATACGTACCATCTCTCCGCTGGCTCAGGCAGTCAGGCTCCTTGGTGCTGGCAGCTCTGGAGGCAGAGGAAAAGGAGGAGGAGGGAGGGTGATTAGGGAGCCGCAGCAGCGCACTGTAATTGGTAGCGGCGGCGCTGCAGCTGTCCCTCTCCTTCCGCATTTGCTGTCCGCCGTCGCTGTGAATGCTGGGATGAGGGAAGGGCATCCCAGCATTCACAGCAGCGGCGGCCAGCCTATGTGGAAGGAGAGGGACAGCTGCAGCGGCACTGCCACCAATTACATAGCGGTGCTGTGGCTCCCTCCACCCCTCCCTCCTCCTCCCCTGCCCCTGGAGCTACTCCTCTCCGGCGGCAGCACACGCACACAGGCGGCTTGTAATGAGTCAGTTTGACACCCAATGCACTGCACAGCGCTGTCACCTTTTACATTGATTCAGTGTCCAAATATTACCCTCCGCGATATCACTCACTCTATCCGTTACATTAGCCATCTCGGGGCTTCCAGGCTGGCAGCCCAGGTGCTGTGTTGCAGAGTCAGGGCCTCTGGGGATCTGGGCACGGCTGTGGCGTGGAGGCACTTCTGTGACATCACCCGCAGAGGAGGCTTCGGGGCTCAGAGAGTATGCGGTGCAGGGAGGGCTATGAAAGACTTCCGCTGCGCCGCTTTCATACATATCTATGCCGGTGGCTGCAGCAGCTTTTGTTTCACCTGCGCCGCAGCTAGGGAGTGGGGATTGTTGATGCCAGAGGGGGCAGGTGGACTGGCAGCAGGACATAGGGGAAAAAAATCCTTTTACTGTAGTGTCCTATCTACAGCACAGAGACTTGCTGCAGATGCAGTGGCATACCCTCCAACTGTACCTTTTTGGCAGGTACAGTACCTTTTTTTTATGGTCTGTACCGATTTTTGGCTCTCCAAAACTTCCATTGAAAGTATAGGAAAAGGGGCGTGGCCATGCCGCTTTTCAAATTTGTAGCTATTTTTATGTGTAAATTGTTAGAGGGTATGTTGCTGCAGATGCAGTGGGCCTATTTTGGGGTGTGGGCCTGGAGCTGCAGCTCCATCAGCCCCATTGTTAATCCTGCCCTGGGAACACACAGCAGCCAAAGGGCAGAGCCTCCCATTGGATTTAACCTGTGTGGGAGGGTGTTTCTCGCCCAATCAGCTGTGGACTGGGTGTGAATGACCTGCCACTAACCCAATGAGAGCTCCTAGCCATGTCCAGCGTTAGACACACAGGCACAGAGTCACAGATCTGGGCTATTATATAGGATAGGAGATTCTTTTTTTACTACATTATTCAATTGTATATACCAGTACATCTCGTTTGATTTAAACTAACAACAGTTATGGGCTTTGTATCCTTCTAAAATGTTAAGCATCAGCTTAGATTAACATTTTATCTACAGTACAATACTAGCATTGTCATTCTAAGCTGCTTATTGGCCTGTTGTCCTACAACCAGAGTCCCATGCTTTTATAGGGCGGATTTCTGAATGTAATCATGAGATACAGGTAACCTATTCATTTTATGTCAATGTTTATGTTCTTTTGTCTCTCTCTTTATTTGTCTACCCACAAACCCTGTAAAATGTAATCTCCTACAGGCAGGGCCTTCATTCCATTGTATTCTAATATTATATATATTAGATTATAATAAAGCTTACAGTGGTGCTTGATAGTTTGTCAACCCTTCAGAATTGACTATATTTCTGCTGAAATTTGCCCTAAAACTACCTCAGTCCTAAAAGTAGATAAAGAGAACAAACTCAAACAACTGAGACAAACAATCAGACATTACCATTTTTTTTAATGAGGAAAATGATCCAATACCAGATATCTGTGAGTGTCAAAATGATGTGAACCTTTAAGGGGGGTACTCACGTAGCGATCGCTGCTTAAAATCTAAGCAATCTGACTAGATTGCTTAGATTTTAAGCACGATCGCTCCGTGTGTAGCCCCCTCAGCGATAGCGATGCGCAGCCCCGCGCATCGCTATCGCTGCTGCTAGATTGGCCTGCATGCAGGCCAATCTAGCGGGTCGCTCATTTCACCCGCTGGGTGAAGTGAGCGGGCCCCCCGTCTCCCCCCGCACGCTCAGCACAGATCGCGCTGTGCTGAGCGCCGGGAGAGATGTGTGCTGAGCGGTTCGCTCAGCACACATCTCTCTGACATCGGCCAGTGAGTACTGGCCTTTAGGCTTAGCAGATATCTTGAAGGTGAAATTAGACTCAGGTATTTTCAGTCTATGAGATGACAATCAGGTATGAATGGAAACCTGTCTTTTTAAAAGAATAGAGATCTATCAAAGTCTGATGTTTGTGAAAATGTATCATCCCATGAAACAAGGAGATTTCTGAGGACCTCAGAAGAAGAGTTGTTGAAGTCCATCAGGCTGAAAAAGGTTACAAACCCATATCTAAAGAGTTCGGACTCCACCAATAAACAGTCAAACAGATTGTGTACAAATGGAGGAAATTCCAGACCATTATTAACCTCCCAAAGAGTAGTCGACCAACAAAGATCACACTAAAGGGGGGAACACATGGAGAGATCCGTGCTTAGATTCTAAACAATCTGACTAGATTGCTTAGAAATTAAGCACGGATCTCTCCGTGTGTATGCCTATAGCATGCATGCCAAATCTAATAGATCGCTCACTTCACTGCTGTGTGAAGTGAACGCCCCCCTTCCTTCGAGATGGGTGCTGAGCAGTCTGTGCTAGATTGCTCAGCACACATCTCCCCCGTGTGTACGTAGCTTAAGGGTGTGTACACACGGTGAGATTCGGACTTAACCGATTCTCACTGTGTGACAGGTGCCGGGGCGGCACTTAGCCAGTATCGCAAGCACATAATGAGTGTGCTTGCGATCCTGGTTCTGTGCGATTTTGGCTAAGTGTCAATCTTGACTATCTCTTCTACAGAGATAGTCAAGATTGACTTGCCTGCACAGTCTATTTTTTCTGCCGATGCCGACCGCGCGGGGCCGCGCATCGGCATCGAATCGGGATCGCAAGGTGACTGTCACCTTGCGATCTGCACTATCTTTTCTTCCGATTCTGACTGTATAGTCAGAATCGGAAGAAAAGATCTCACCGTGTGTACACACCCTAAGAGCAAGGCATCTAATAGTTTACAAGGCCACAAAGGAACCCAAGGTAACATCTGTGTAACAGAAAGCCTTTCTCACATTACATGTAGCTGTTAATGTTAACATTAACATTAACGATTAGCATTAATGTTATTGTTCATGAGTCCACCATCAGGAGGACACTACACAACAATGATGTGCATTGCAGAATTGCAAAGAGAAAGCCGCTTCTTTCCAAAAAGAACATTGGTGTCCATCTGCAGTTGGCTAAAGTCCACTTGGATAAGCCAGAAGGCTATTGGAATAATGTTTTGTGGATAAATAAGTCCAAAATAGAGCTTTTGGGTTTAAATGAGAAGCATTATGTTTGAAGAAAGGAGAACACTGCATTCCAGCATAAAACCTCATACCATCTGTGAAACACGATGAGGGTGGTATCATGGTTTGGACCTATTTTGCTGCATCTGACCCAAGACGACTTGACATCATTGATGGGACAATAAATTCTGAAGTATACCAGAATATTCAAAAATGAAAATGTCAGGACATCTGTCCTTGAATGCATCTCAAGAGAACATGGGTCATGCAGCAAGACAACGACCCAAAGCACACAAATCATTCGGCCAAAGACTTTTTAAAGAATAATTAATTTTAAGTATTGGAATGGCCTAGTCAAATTCATGACCTTAATCCAATGGAAATGTTGTGCAAAGACCTGAAGCAAGCAGTTCATGGAAGGAAACCCACCAACATACTGTAATAAAGTTGCAGCGGTTCTGTACGGAAGACAAGCCAATGTTCAGGACTAATCAACAATTACCGGAAACGTTTACATGCAGTTATTACTGCACAAGGGGGGGGGGGGAGCAAAGGTACACATACTTTTGCCACTCACAGATATGTGATATTGGATAATTTTCCTCAATTAATAAAAAATGGGCACGTCTAATTTTTTTGCCTCATTTGTTTGATTTGGTTATCTTTATCTACTTTTAGGACTTGGATAAAAATCTGAGATAGTTTTAGGCCAAATTTAAGCAGAAATAAAGAAAATTCTGGAGGGTTCACAAACTTTCAAGCACCACTGTATTTGTAAAGTTGTGAATTTGTATGTTAATGTCCTATATTATCACCAGTGTACTTTGTGATTTTTGTTCTTTCCATTATGTACAGTACTACAGAGCCCTTGTGACGCTGTATAAATAAAAGATTATAATAATAATAATAATAAGAAGAAGAAGAAGAAGAAGAAGAATATATCAGACATATGTAGGCCATACATCTACGGCCAAGTTTTGCCAATCTGATCCGTCATTAGACCGGGAGAAAACAGTATGTTAAACATGCACAACTCACTGATTCTGACCATTTTTTGGTCAGACATGTTGGATTTCTGTGATCCCCAATCCCAGCATCAGCAGAACGGGGAATTGCTATGATTTCTGCCTAATGTACGGGCCCCATTAGTTACTTTCTACTACAGATCTATCCCAACAGATAGAGTATGGAAGTTAAAAAAATGTACCTACAGTATCTATAGCTGTTGTCCCTTTCTTACACAAGCTGATTGGAAAATGTTATCAGTTACGAAATATCAGCTGCGGAACAAAGTACAAACATCAGTCAGAAAGGTAAGCCATGCAGAGGTTAAAAAAATATGAAACACTGACAACAACTATTACTTATGAGGAGCAAATTAAACATGCTTCTGTCTGCATAAGAAATATAGTATAACAACAGGTAGAGTAGGGGACAGACTGGGTGGGTTAACTAGCTGTTATCTTTTGTTACCTTGTGTGTTTATATTCTGGAAGAGTCTCTGCACCTGATACGCTAAGGTTTTTGCAAGTGTTACATTTTAATAGTCATTAAGACATGATAAAGCTTAGTACCCATTAGTTTAATTTAGTCTGTTGTCTTAAAACACCTAGGGCTAAGAGTTTTATTACAGCGACTCTAAAAATCCCTATTTACTGTAGTCCTTTAGTCTGGCCATGACCATCGGAGTCATCCTGAAATGCTTTGACTCTTTTGTGTCCAGAATATTCAATACAGAGTGTATAACAATGTCCTGGCACCTCATAATGATCAAAAGGTGGGAGGGAGAAATTAGAACTGTCTTGTTTCTTTCAAGTTAGTTAAGCATTGCAGTTGGATATCTTTAATAATGTAACTCACAATTATACAAAGGATGAGACACTCAGAAAGTCTTCTATTCATCCATAATTAATAATATAACTCACAATTATACAAAGGATGAGACACTCAGAAAGTCTTCTATTCATTCATAATACAAACATATGATCTGCAAAACATGATGTAATGTAAAAATTTCAGTTAACTGACAAAATTCTTAAAGAGAATGGATATGGATTTTGCCTACTACTGCGTATATAGTAAATAGGTATTGGTTTCAGATAATACATTATATGTTTATTTCCAACTTAAATAATTATATAGACAAAAAAATAAACAAAAATAATGGTGTTTAATACAGATATTATGTTCTTGCAATGTGTTTACATTTCACATAATCACAAGCTCTTTTATTTCACGTTAGTGTACTTAGAATAGTACATTTATTCCATGGCTTATGTGTAATAAATTCAACATTTTGGTAATAACAGATATTTATTGTCAAAACTCAGAATGTTGATAGCCAGAATACTGACATAGTCACTATTTGACAGGTGGCATGTCAACAGAGCTTTTTTTTTTTTGTACAATTTAAGCCCTAAACCTGGCATTTGACTTGAATAATATCGACATAATCATACCTCCCAACATGACCCTCTCCAGGAGGTACAAAATGCTCTGCTTCTGGACTTTTCTCTTAATGTATGATTGCCGCCACCTGTTTTGAACAGCTTAATGGATAAGAAAGGCGTTTCAGCACAGGTGATGGCAATCATAAATTAAGAGGGAAGTCTAGGAGCAGAGCATTCTGTCCCTCCTGGAGAGCATACTTGTTGGGAGCATACTAGCATGTTGGGAGCATACTTGCCTATTCTCCCGGAATGGCCGGGAGGCTCCCGAAAAGCTGGTGACCCTCCTGGCCCCCCGGAAGAGCAGGCAAGTCTCACAATATTTGGGGTCCGCCCTGCCCGGCCACCCACTTAGTGAGTAAAGTGGGCAGTCCGGGCAGTCGACGCGATTCTTGCTGAATTGCGTCATCATAGCTACGCCCCCTGCAGTATAATGCCGGTAATAGTGGCATTAGACAGCGGGGGGCATGGCTTACATGACGCGATCCATCAACCACGCCTCTGTCCCACCCCCCTCTGCACGTCACGTCACTGCTCCGCTCCCTGCTGAGCCGACCTGGCTGCTCTCTCCCGGAGAGAGCAGCCATAAAGTCGACAACTATGGTTGGGAAGTATGACATAATAATCATGTTGACACTGTGTATTTTTCCTGTTTCCATACATTTGGATCTGAGAGAAAAAATGAAAAGTCAAGGCATCAAAAAAATGCATTAAAACCCCCCACAATTAAATGAATTTTAAAAAAAACATATTTAACAGCTTGATTACTATAGATCATTGGTTCTCACAGTGCATGTTTTCCAGGTCTCCTCACAGAATCACTGTTGAAATAATTAGCTCCACCTGTGTATCTTTTAAAATGCATCAGTGAGTAATGAATACACATGTGCACCTGCTGGGGGATCTGAAAAACGTGACCTGTGTGGGGTCCTGAGGACCGAGTTTGAGAACCACTGCTATAGATGTACTAATGCCCCCTTTTTCTTACTTCAAAATCTCATAGGAATTGGCCTTTATTATTTACTTCACAACCACTGGATGATTTTCAAATGTCATTATTAACAGTTATATAGCGCCTACATATTGTGCAGCAGTGAGCTTACACAGAATATTTAACATACCTCCCAACATGACCCTCTCCAGGAGGGACAAAATGCTCTGCTTCTAGATTTTTCTCTTAATTCAAGATTGCCAGCACCTGTGTTGAACATATGGTAATGGGTAAGAAAGGTGTTTCAGCACAGGTGATGGCAATCCTAAATTAACAGGGAAGTCCAGGAGCAGAGCATTGTGTCCCTCCTGGAGAGGGTCGTGTTGGGAGGTATGTATTTAATCATTCATATCATGCATGAGTAAATAATAAATAAGCATTTAAACTGTCTGGTTTTTACTATCATTTTTGTTGTGCTTAGTCGCACATGTATTTTTACCTTCATTTAATAAACTCCCCACTACTCGGAATTGCTTATTTTGTCAAAATACACAGACAGAGATGTTGAAGTTTGAAATTATTAGCTGCATTGCTCTGTATAATTAATGTGTAACAATGCTGTACACTATAATGTTTCTACACTTCTCAAGTATCCAGCTTTTCCAAAACAGTCCCACGTTTTGCCACTGGAAACCTGTACTCAGAATGTTTATTTTCCCAGAATTCTAATTCCTGAAGCACTTAGCTCAACAGCACTAGTCATAATAAGATGGTATGACTGTTTTGTTGCATCTGGCACTGATAAAACCACAAATTAAAGCAACTGTAGACTGAACAATCTTCATATCACATGCTTGCCACATTTTTTTCTGTTGCCTGTTTTGTGAAATATTGTAAGATGTGATATATAAATTCATTCTAGAAAATAAAATAACCGGAGCTGGTGGGACCTTGAACTTGATGTGAGGTGACTGGTTTATAGGAGGACCTGCGGAGAGGAGCTATTAATCGCTAAACAATAACACAGACAGGAGCCATAAATGTGCCATTAGGAGCATGGGAGGGCTTATTTATCCTGTCTTCTCTCTCTAAGCATATAAAGGGGATTAATGAACTGGAGAAAAACACTGTATTAGCATATGACAACAAAAGAGCTGCTAGTACTAATTACAATCATAGCCTCCAAACAAATAACTCATTGTTACATTTCTCAATGAGAGCATAGGGTCAGTTATTATGCAAATCCCATAGTACATCTCTAGGGCTAGCCACTCACTTTCCTACAGCAGGGAATATTTTAATTACACCAATAGTTAAGTTCTACATTTTCTTTTTACTTGCTAGTTGGGACCTCAGAAGGAGCCAGTGTTTTCATATACCAACTATTGCTCTCCCCTGGATGTGATAATCAACCTGTGCTTAGGCGGAGGAGTCTTGTATTGAGAAAGACAAGCTGGAAGACTCAGAAGGACAGGTTCGGTGTGTTATGTTAACATTGATTATTTTAGTGCAAATTTAGCATACATTTTTAGCGTAACCCTAATTGTAACGCTAATGTTGACATCTTCATGATGTCGGCATGTCATATGTCGACATACTGCACATGTTGACATGTTAACATTTAAACCATACTTGCCTACCTGACCCTCTCCATGAGGGAGAAAATGCTCTGTTCCTGGACTTTCCTGGTAATGTATGATTGCCATCACCTGTGGTGAGCTAGATAATTAATAAGAAAGGTGTTTCACCACAGCTGATGGCAATCATACATTACCAGGAAAGTCCAGGAACAGAGCATTTTCTCCTTCATGGGGGTAAATTTACTAAGATGGGAGTTCTATTTAAGATGGGATATTGCCCATGGCAACCAATCAGATTCTACTTCTCATTCATCTAGCACCTTCTAGAAGATAATACCTGAAATCTGATTGGTTGCTATTGGCAACATCCCATCTTAAATAGAACTCCCATTTTAGTAAATTTACCCCATGTAGAGGGTCAGGTAGGCAAGTATGATTTCAACATTTTAACATCAAAATGTTCGAAATTCTGGTGTTGACATTATCTTATGAATGTCAACATCCTGAATGCATATTTGAAGACTCAACTGGTATAAATGGGATGACTGGATACATCAAAAGAAAGCGTTAATTACCTGCCAAGTTGTCTATTAATTCCACCCAGTGTCATCTCTTAAGATTATAAGATTGATCCTTTATATTGTCAGTTTGCAGCAAATAACTACTGCAAATCAGGGGTAGGCAATGTGCAGACTCCAGCTGCTTAGGAACTACACTTGCCAGCATTCTTTGATACAGTTTTGCTGCTACAGCATGCTAAAACTGTGAGGGCATGCTAAAATATTTAGTTCCACAGCAGTTGATGTATCACAAGTTGCCTACCCCTGCCCAAGGGTGGGCTGCACAGCATGCTTACTTGCATGAGAGCCCTGCTGGGCCGATGGTCAGATGAGGACAGGTGATTCTTTTTTTGTTGTTTTTGTCATTACAACTTATTATATTATTTTGCAACTGGTGAGGGAGGAGGGGGAAGTGGTCAGTAAATTGTGGTGGTGGAGTGGATGAGGTTGGTGTTGCTTTGGCAGTCGGAGGCCCCAACATGAAGGGCACAGTGACTAGATCGGAGGGAACAGATAATGTTGTGCCTAGGGGCGTCCTGACCCCTAAATTCACTCTTCTGGTGCTGTAGATATAGCTTATCTATTGCTTCTCACAATGTACCACATCGCACACTGTTAAACTTGAAAGTTTTGGATTGTATTCTAAGATGGTTGAATGGCTAAGTTCTTGGTTGCCTGATAGAAAATGGAGAGCTGTAGTTAATGGAGAGCTTTTACAGGACAGAATAGTTACCAGTGGAGTACCCCAGGGATCTGCACTTGGACCAATTTATATCTTAATTATACCGCTTTCACATCGCAAACCCAGGTTGGACCCAGATTTTGAACCTGGGTCTGACCCGGCTTGGAGCAGCCTCAAACCCTTTCACATTGCAGTTTCAACCCTGGTTATTCTGGGTTGGTGACTTTCACACTGAACCCAGGTCACCCCTGTTAAACACTGTGATGTGATATAAAATGGACTTTTCTGGCTCACAGTGATGAGGTTTCAAAGGAAATAAAAGGAGGGGCTGGGGGCTGCTCTGAGCAGACACATAAACAGCCAATCAGCACCTTTTTCTGAGACCCGGGTTGAATATCCCGGGTCAGAGGCTTTCACACTGCACAGTGACCCGGGTCCGACCTGTGTTTAACCCTTCTTGTAACTAGCGTTGAAATGCAGGGTTACTCGACCCGGGTTATTCACCTTTGCTCTTTCACACTGCACCACGACCCGGCAACGATCCGGTAATGACCCGAGCTATTTTGGTGATATGAAAGGGGTATCAGCGTCATTGAAAATGGTATTGAAGGGAAAGTATGTCTTTTTGCAGATAACACAAAAGTATGGAACAGGGTAGATGCACCAGGAGGGGTAAAATAAATGATTAATGATCTAGACTAGAGGAAAGGTCAAAAGCGTGGCAACTACAATTTAATGTCAAAAACTGCAAAATTCTGTATTTGGTTCTCAAAAATCCAAAAGATAAATACAAAATTAAAGGCACTATACTGGAAACTACTGAAGAGGAAATATATTTAAGAGTCACTATTTCAGGTGTCTTAAAGGCAGGAAAGCAATGTATCAAATCAATGAGAAAGGCAAGTCAGATGCTTGGTTGCATACAGAGAGTGGAATCAGTAGCAGAAAGAAAGAAGTAATAATGCCACTTTATCAGTCATTGGTATGGCCTCATCTAGAGTACTGTGTTCAGTTCTGGAGACCATATCTCCAGAGTGATATTAATACATTAGAGACAGTACAAAGAAGGCAACTAAAATGGTGCATGGCCTAGATCACAAAACTTACCCGGAAAGACTACAAGTTGTTAATATGTATAGTTTGGAGCAGAGAAGGTAAAAGGAGACATGATAGAAACTTTCAAATATATCAAGGGTTTTATTAAGGTCCAGGAGGGAAACATTCTTCAAAGGAAGAGAAGTGATAGAACACAAGGACTTGCACTGATACTGGAGGGAGGTAGATTCAGGGGAAATTTGAGTTAAAATCATTTCACAGAAAGGGTAGTGGACAAGTGGAATAGCCTCTCATCAGACGTGGTAGAGGATAAGACAGTAGAGCAATTTAAACATGTCTGAGATAGACATAAGGATATCCATACAAAGAAATAAGGATCAAATAGGGTTTGAGGTTAAAAAAGTAGCACACGACATGGGCCAAGTGATTCTTAGCTGCTGTCAAATTCTATGTTTCTATGCAATATATAGACATAAACTAAACTGTAAAAGTAAACAGAAAATAAACAAAAAGTGAGAAACTAAAATAGCATGACACTGAAAAAATAAAATAACTTATTGAAAGTTTTCAGTAATCTTCTTATTTATATTTGCCTTCATAATATCCACAGTATTTTATGATCAATTTTAAATTAAGATCAATCCTATTAATAGGGTATGTTGACATAATGGAATTGGTACCTGTTGAAATTGGCATGTCTAAAAACACACTGCTACAGTGTAACTTTTTACAAGACAGTGACAGAGACTTCAGCGCATATTTATAGTATCTGTTGCTTTGTCAAAGCCACCGTCCATCTGTGGTTTTGACTGATCATTTTGAAATGGCAATAGGAATTAATGATAAACAATCCGGATTTAGCATTACATCCTATGGCCATTGAAAAATATCAGTCAATGCTGACAGTTACCAGCAGCATTAATAAACTGACAGAGACTAAATAGTCTCATAGATCTTTATGTTTTGGATAAATAAAAAATAAAAAAACAATAACAGCAGCAATTTAATAATGTCCTGATTTCAATTAATGCACTATTTAGAGGTCACTAAAATAGTCTCCAAATGATGCCAGTAAGGGGTGTGTTATATTTTGTTGACACTGATCATCTCAATATGACAATGTTGACATGGTCATAATGTCAACATGCTTGACATGTCAACAATGATCACATTGACATTCATCATGTAAACACTGATGAAATTTCAACACAAAAATAATGTTGACAAAATGTTCCTGGTAGTCCAGTGGTGACTTACCTGGTACAGGTATGGTCAGGTCTGGCTGTCAGCTGATGAGGACTTCCAGCTCATCCAGTGGCGCTTCCAGAGGTAAGTGTCTCTAACCCCAAACCCTGGCCTCCCCTCCCTTAGCCTAAGCCCAACCCTCTGGTCCCTGTAGAACGTCAACATTACACATGTCAACATTTTAATAATGTCAAAATCATAACTCTCTACATTATGGTGTTAAATTATGAATGTCATCATTGTACATGTCACATGGTAATTATATCCCACTGGTGCAAAGTGCTCATACGAAGCATCCCTTGGACGTTCTGGGCGGCTCTGCAATATTATTACTGGCAGCAGGTACCGTGGAACAACGACAGTGCCACTCCCAGGACCCTGCACCCTGTGCAATGACACTACTTGCACACCGCCGGTTACAGACCTTATGCGGATCTGTAACTATTGTACAAGTCTGTAAGTGTCATGCAAGTCATCACCAGTAGCTTGTATGTCTAGTTTGCACCAGGCACGTTACATACTTAGTGTATGTAACATGTTTTTAATTACTTGTTTTGCTTATGAAATATGCATTTCTGTAAATACATTATTAGCACTTCAACAAAACAAAAAATATTACAATTGCTAAATTACACAAACACACACACACAAAATATATGCACTAATAATGAACATCAACATTTAATTTGCAATCAACCAATCAGAAACAACTTGCACCCGTTATTGTAATCACATTGCATATGCTGTTACCTGCAATTAATGCTTCTTTAACAAGTGTATATAATTCACTGTGCCAATCTGTGTTGGTATGTAATTACGCAAACATGCCCTTATGGCCCCCAGCAGCAACAAGTCCTGGTTTCAGTTGGGGATCGGGGAATCAGGATTTTAAAACCTGTTTAATATTCCCAATTCCCTGGCCCGTCCGTCGGGAGATCAAGACATTGCCCCAGACACATCTGTGATGAATGGGAGCCATTACTGTAATCTGCCTACATCTGCCCACCACCCATTCCCTCCCGATCCCACCTCTCCAAATGCAAGTGGGCATAAGTGCCAGAATCAAGTAAATATACATGCAGACGCTTTTTTAGGCATGTGCAGAATGATTTTACATAAATTATGCTGCGCAAACTTGCATAGGTCTCACTCTGCATCAGCCCCTTGTCTCTTTCTTAATTAAATAGCTCTCAGAGGACCAATTCTGACTGACTGGAGCCCTTAAAAAGACATTGCTGACATCTTATTTACTTTTGTGACAGTTTTATACCAACAGGCGCCTGCATTCTGCTCTCAGCTGCAAATACATCTCCCTTTCCCCCACTCCCTGGCAGTCAGCCCTTTGCTACACCTCACAGACCCAATGTCTCAAGATTTATATATGTCTTCTAAACTTCTTTCATTTAGGGGTCTCTCAGGGAAAATCAATTCGGCAAACACAATGACTAGTTAGCCGATTGGGTTTTAGGACTTGCTTTAAGGATTTTAGAAATTTGGAAGACATGTTAACCTTGAAATCAAATGCAAAAATGTATGATGAGAATTTGAAAACCTAATTAGTAATAAATATATTATTTCATACTGGTATTTTATAAGGTTTCCTTGCAAAATGATTTTAGCTTACATAGGAAGAATAATTAGTAAACAATTATTTTTCATTTATTAGTTATAAATATCTTTTTTGTATTATTCCAATCATTTTTATACTCAAAACTCTGCTTCCCCTGCCTATTCCGGCACATGCCACTGGAGGTACTGTGACATTCATCTATTTTGGGGACCTGTGCGCATTGTGTGATGTAAACTCAGGGATACTTGTGGCATAATATGCCATAGAGACAATAGACCTGATTCTGAGTTGGAGATATACTGTAGGTCTGAATCTCAAATTGAAAAACATGGGTGGTCATTCCGAGTTGTTCGCAAGCTGCATTCGTTTGCTGTGCAGCGATGAGGCAAAAAAACTGCACTTCTGCGCATGCGTATGCGGCACAATGCGACGTACTATTACAACAAACGATGTAATTTTACACAGGGTCTAGTAAAGCTTTTCAGTCGCTCTGCTGACCGCAGAGTGATTGACATGAAGTGGGCGTTTCTGGGTGTCAACTGACAGTTTTCAGGGAGTGTTCGAAAGAACGCAGGCATGCCAGGAAAACCGCAGGCGTGGCTGGGCGAACGCAGAGCGTGTTTGTGACGTCAAAACAGGAACTGAACAGTCTGAAGTGATCGCAAGCGCTTAGTAGGTTTTGAGCTACTCTAAAACTGCACAAAATTACTTTGTAGCCGCTCTGCGATACATTCGTTCGCACTTCTGCTAAGCTAAAATACACTCCCAGTGGGCAGTGGCATAGCGTTTGCATGGCTGCTAAAAACTGCTAGCGAGCGATCAACTCGGAATGACCAACATGGTTCACGCATGCACCACACAATGTGTCCAAAGTCGCCAGTAGGTATGTGTCGCAATTTGGGGCAGATGTACTAAGCCTTGAAGAGTAATAAAGTAGAGAGAGATAAACTACCAACCAACCAGCTCCTACAGATGGGTCCTCTTGTATCCTTGCTGAGATGTGTATGTATTGCAGCAAGGATAGCACGGCATAGTGGCGGGTCATGTGCAATACTGCTATGCCATAGACATGAATGGGAGTTGGCGTGCGCATGTGCCCGCCTCCCATTCACTTCAATGGGAAACAGGAGTGGTGTGAATGAACAAGGCATGCCACACTGCATTTGCATTGCGGTCCTGCTACAGCAGGCTGCTAAAAGCAGCAAAGCTGTATCGGGACACATCCATGTCCGGTCAAAAGAGTCAGGAAGGCCATGCGTATTGCAGCTTCCGGCTCTCTGGTTTTTCGGCCGCCACCACCCGTAGTACCTGCGTGCTATGTTGTTAAGCAATATAGGGGCGTGCCATGAGTTCACGTCCCCCTGACTCGTGGCACGCCCCCATGAGCAGTGTCTGCGTGCCCTTTTCATGTCACGCACGCACAGGGCCGGATTAACAATGGGGCGGATGGAGCTGCAGCTCCAGGCCCCCCACTGAAAATAGGCCCACAGCCTGCCGCAGATAAGAGGGCCATAATCGCCAGCATTACAATGAGTCACTCTGACTCATTGTATGCTGCCGCTAGACAGTGTCTCATCCCCACCTCAGTAAATCCCGGCAGGAGGAGAAGGGGGAGTCGCTCTCCTCTTGAGCGTCTCCTCCCAACAGATTATCGAATTTGCCTAGCCAGCGGTGGAGGAGGAGCTGCTCTCTCCTATACTCTCAGCTCCTCCCCCCTGGCCCACACACACCGCGGTGCGCTGGCTAGCACACCCGCCTCCTGCACCACAGACCGCACTGAAACCCCCCCGCCGCCGCCAGCCGCACCACACACCGCGCGCTGGCTGGCACCACTGACAACCTTCCCCCCGCTGCCTCCTGCACCGCACACTGCGCTGGCCAGCCCCCCCCTCCCCCCCCAGCCACCTCCTGCTGCCCACTCGCCTGGCTCAGTCGTGGCTGACAATTTACCTAGAGCCGCATCCTTCCCGGTACTGCATGATATAGCAGCATATGAGAGTCCTGGGTGCCGATGCTTGCGTGGCGGGGGATGGCTGAGGTGGGCAGCCCTGGTGTGCTGATGCAGAATGATGATTGATATGTGTTCCTGGTGGGCTGGCCTGATATGGGGCTGCGGAAAACATTTTTACAAGCCTACCCTAGTTTGTTGTATTTATGCACCATTGGACCCTCGCTTCAGGCTCAGTGTCTCGCTCCGCTTCGCTCGCCACAGGTTACTATTCCAAATAGTTTGTGACATGGACCCAGGGGCTTATGGGAAAGGTCCCCTCCACGAAGAGAAACTAGACGCTACCGTCACAAGAGCAGCGGCAGTGCTCTGTCACTTGCTGGAGCGCCTCGCTTTTACACCCTGCCTTATGAGGTAATAACACAACTCCACATCATGTACATTTTGTGTGTGTAAATATTATGTATGTTACATATTACACAACTGTTATTCTTTGTCACTAATGTTATTTTGTATAAGTATTTGTTTTATCCTGTTTTCGTTCTCTTTCCTCCAATCTCACCCTGTTAATCCCCTTGTGCTGCTCTCGTCTCCTCATTATTCCCCCTGTGTTCCTCATGTCTCCCCCGTTATTCCTCCTGTGTTCCTCTTGTCTCACCCCATTATTCCTCCTGTGTTCCACTTGTCTACCCCCGTTATTCCTCCTGTGTTCCTCTTGTCTCCCCCCCCCCCCTTTATTCCTCCTGTGTTCCTCTTGTCGTCGTCCCCCGTTATTCCGTTCCTCTTGTCTCCCTCCCCGTTATTCCGTTTCTCTTGTTTCCTCCCCCCCATTATTCCTCCTGTGTTTCTCTTGTCCCCCCCTGTTATTCCGTTCCTCTTGTCTCCCCCGTTATTCTTCCTGTGTTCCTCTTGTCTCCCCCGTTATTCCTCCTGTGTTCCTCTTTTCTCCCCCCGTTATTCCCCCTGTGTTTCTCAAATGCCTCCCGTCTCCTCCTGTTCTTTCCCGGCTCTCCCTATTCATCTGAGCTAAACAACCACAGCTTTTTTTATGTAACAATTACCAGCCCATGCTGTTTAGGAGCCTCCCATTTCCCTTGTTCTTCTTTCTTCCTCCCATCTCCTCTGTTCTTCCTCCTGTTCCTACCATCTCCCCCTGTCTTCCTTCAATGTCTTCCTCCTGTCTTCTTTCAAGCTACCCTGGTTCTTCCCCTGGTGTTCATATTGTCTCCCCAGCCCTGCACCCCATGTGTATTCCTCCCTCCATGTTCCTCCCATCGATGTGAGATCAAATGTGTGGCCGTAGCTGTCCTTTTTGTATGTGGCGGTCACCAGCCAGTATTGTAGAGGAGCCTCTGTGCAGGCCTAGGGCAGGATGTACTAAGCATCCGCGATGTGGTACAGTACATCCCACCTTCTATCAGGTACATACCGGCATTGATAATGTTGGTATGTACCTAGAAAATCACAAAGGACAGCTCTTTCAATGAGAGCTGTCCTTTGCACATTCAGAGCGTGAAGCTGTGGCCGTCGGGGGTGCTGGGAAGGATCCGATTTGATCCCTCTCAGAGGGAATTGCAAAGAGAAATGCCGGCAAAACTCTGAAAACATGATTTTCTACGTTTTGGCTGCATTTTCAGCTGCAGTACATCCCACCCTTAGTGAGAGAATTGGTGAGTTGAAGTATGTTTGTGGGTGACGGGAGGCAGCCAGAGAAATATGTCCTATTAAATGTCGGTGCTTCATGCACACCTTACTGTAACAGCAGTGAAGGTTGCTGCAAATTATATAGAATATATATATATATATATATATATATATATATATACCACATCTGTATAGGCGGCACTCTCGGCGAATAAATCAAGACAAAACTCCCAGGATACTGTCTGTCAACGTTTCAATGTAAAAAATTACATTTTCATCAGGACAAATACACATACAAACATACATACCTATATAGCCCCCTCTGATCGTCCATGATGCCGTTCGTCTGCCGCGTCCGCCCGTCACTTCCCGCCCGTCCAATGACGTCATCCGCAGGCGCCGGCGTCCGGCGTCATGACAACCTAGACGAAGCACACCGAAAATAACAAAAAACAAAAAAGTGACCAAGTGCTTAACATAGATTAAGTGCAAATCAGCAGAAAATACATGTTACCATCCTGTAGATGAGTTGGAGGCTGCAAAATACTATAAGAGCTTAAGCTGTTACAATACATCAGTTTCAAAATAGACTCATACAGAGAAAAAAAGCAATAAAGACTTCATAAAATACATAATAGTAGCAGCTAAAAGAAACAGTGTCCTATGAATAATGGCTAGCGCATAAAGGTAGCACAACTATATTGCAAATATTTAAACTAGCAGCAGAGCTTGGTAAAAAAACATTATTAATATAGAAATCTGTGGAGACCATACAAACTCCACACCATAATATACCATTGCAGTCAATAAATTCAAAATCTGACTACATATATGCATCCCATATTTACAGCGAATACAAACAATCATGGGGCCAGCAAAAGAAACCGAGACAGATGTAAAAGATATACAAACACTACACCCATATTTATTTACACTACCAACAGGTTTATATGAAAAGCTATATAGAATTAAGACCTCTAGATAAAGCAATTGAGGCCCTGATGTTCATTAAGTCCTTTAGGGGACATTGTGTCCAGCAAATGGATCCATTTAGCTTCTCTTTTAAGCAGTAAAAGACCCCTGTCACCCCCCCGTCTGAGTGGGGGAATGTGGTCTATGATACGATATCGTAGTTGTGCCAAAGAATGACGGGCTGACACAAAATGCCTAGATATCGGTTGGTCGCTATTACCAGAGCTGAGTGCCGCTCTGATCACGGATCTATGCGCCGCCATTCGTTCTTTAAAGGCGCATTCCGTTTTGCCCACATAATGTAGGCCACAGGGGCAACTCAGCAAATACACCACAAATTTTGTTGTACAGGTCACTCGATGTAAAATCTTAAATTTTTTACCAGTATACGGGTGACAGAAGCTATCTCCAGCAATCATATGGCTACAAGTTGTGCAGCCCAAACACCTGAAACAACCCAAGCGTGTCGGGTTAAGGAAACCAGTAGATTTGACCTCATGGGTTATTGGAAATTGAATATCCGTTTTTACTACATAATCTCTCACATTTTTACCCCTTTTATAGGCTGGCATAATTTTGGTATGAGCTAGGCTTTTCAAGTGTTTGTCAGACTGCACAACTGGCCACAGGGACTTAGTTAGTTTATTAATCTGATTGCTGGAACTATGAAACTTATTAGTCCAAATCAAACGATCTTGTGGTGTTTTCACAACAGACGTGAGTACAACAGATCTAGGGATACTCAGTACCTTTAGCTTCGTGGCCAATAGGTCATCCAACAGATAGCCCCTCTGCTGAAACTTAGTGACCATAGAATCTAATGCTGATTCTACCGCACTCTCATCACTTACGATCCTGCGTACTCGCAACATCTGGGAGTACGGAAGGCCTTTCTTAAGGGGTACTGGGTGATGGCTAGAGGCCAACAGCATATTGTTCCTATCTGTTGGCTTAACAAAAAGCTTGGTATTGACCTTGCCATCAACTACTTGGATGCATACATCCAAGAAGTTGATGCTCCTATGGTCAAAGCAATAGGTAAATTTTACTGGCGAATCTGATTCATTATGTCCAGAAAACAGGGACTCCAATGTTTGTTGGGGCCCATTCCATAGTAGCAGCAGATCATCAATATAGCGTACGTATAAGATGATCTGGGTGTTACATACAGGATTGTTGAGGAGCAGGGATTCCTCCACTGCAAACATGTAACTGTTCGCGAATGAAGGCACCACATTGCTCCCCATAGCGCACCCCTGCAATTGCAGGTAGTACGCATTGTTAAACATGAAGTAATTGCGCTTAAGGGTAAGTTCCAATAAGCAAAGAAAGAGATCTATCTCGGGGCCTTTATACAATGGATTCCCTTCAATCAATGTCCTCACTGCCCGAATTCCCTCCTGGTGGGGAATACATGTGTATAGGCTATTGACATCAATTGTTGCCAGTATACAATCCGGCGGAATCTGTTGAATCTCTCCTAGCCGTTTCAACAGCATGGTTGTATCTTTCAGATAAGATGCCTTAGCCTGTACACATGGTTGGAGGTAAAAATCTAAATACATAGATATTTTTTGATACAGCGATCCCCTGGCTGATATAATAGGCCTAGCAGGAGGGCAATGGGCATCCTTGTGGATTTTCGGTAACGAATAAAGTAATGGGGTTACCGGAAATCTGGTGGTTAAAGCATCGCATGTGGTTTGAGGGATCAATTCGCTAGACACAGCCTCACTAAGAATCTTATCTAATTCCTGTTTGAATTGAGAGGTGGGATCCACGAGGAGTTTACGGTAGACACTGCTATCACTCAGTTGGCGGTCCAATTCTGACACATAGTCTGAGACATTCTGAATCACTATAGCCCCACCCTTATCGGCGGGGCGAATGACCACATCATCATATTTACTGAGCGATTGCAGTGCCCGCCATTCCTCACGACACAGATTCGAGTGACTAGATTTAGATTTAGAAACCACTTTTTGTACAGAATTATTTAAAGTACGGCAAAAAACTTTAATAGATTGATTATGAGACACAGGGTCAAATCTCGAATTGGTCCGTAATGAAGGTGGAAAGTCACTGACCGGATCTAATAAGGCAGGTTTATCATTAAAATATTCCTTGAGGCGTAATTGCCTCTCTAATTTAAATTGTTCGATCTTCCACTCAAATGAATCAAACCTGTTAGTTGGAACGAAATTCAGTCCCTTGGAGAGAACTTGGGTTTCCATAGGAGAAAGAGTTCTATCTGAAAGATTGAAAATTATTTGTTCCGTTTGTACCGGGGACGTCCCGGACCTCGACCTCTTATTCTGGCCCCCCCTCCTCGTACATTTCCTCCGGGGTCTGCGATTTGGGCCCTTGTGCGAACCCCTAAAGGGGGACGACCGGAGATAGTATCCTGAGGTTCCACCTCACTCGCCGAGGCATTTCCATCTGTGGAGGTATCTGTATCAAGGGGAACCTGATTGTTCCGATGGGGGTAACGTCTCCTAGTAAATCTGCCAGAATTGGTCGTGCCGGTGATCCACGGATATACTTGTTTCCGTGTATAGTCCATGTTCACTTTCTCCAACTTGTTCCGTTTATACTGAATTAGCTCTTTTTTGTACTTGTCCACCTGTGTGGACAAATTGCCCAACCAATCATTGGTCTGATCTTCACTGAGTGCGGTTTTGTGTGATGTTTCAAAAACCTCAATTTGGGCTCTGATATTAGTGAGCTCTCGAGTGACCTCCTCTATCACTAAAAGGATCAAATCAAATGAGCACTTGTTTAGTATTGAAATCCATTTTTTGCAAAATGGCACATTAAAACGACCAATTGTTGGAACATTCTTGATTCTGAAGCCACGAGGAATTTTTCCTTCACGGTGGTAGTCTGATAATGTTACTCCGTGGTAATAAAAATCCTGTTCACGCTTCTTCAACTTCAGTAATTCTCTAAACAAGTGCACATTGTCCACCTCACCACTGGTAGTACTAAGTTGATCTTTAAATCGGATGTTGGCTGCATCCACATCTGAATAGCTGAATGTGTCTCCTTGTGTGAGATCAATCACAGCTAGTAGTGCATCCAGATCTGTATCCACCTGGGATGTCATCATGCTAGATAAGCTGCCACACAGAGATCACTGTCCAGAGCAACTCTCAATACAGGTACATGACAAACACCACAGTGCAGGTGTATAAGTGTGCTTAAAAAACGTCCAGTCAGAGAAATGCAAAAGTAAATCACATGAAATATAGTAGTGGGTGCCAACCATAAGTCCATCCAAGCGTGCACGCTAGCAGATGAACCACATATATCGGCCAGTCAGGTGGCACTCCATAAATTTCCAAATATTTCAAACAGCCGGTGCCTTCCCAATGGGAGAGGAATGAACCTCCCTCAAAAATACCACATCTGTATAGGCGGCACTCTCTGCGAATAAATCAAGACAAAACTCCCAGGATACTGTCTGTCAACGTTTCAATGTAAAAAATTACATTTTCATCAGGACAAATACACATACAAACATACATACCTATATAGCCCCCTCTGATCATCCATGACGCCGTTCGTCAGCCGCGTCCGCCCGTCACTTCCCGCCCGGTCCAATGACATCATCCGCAGGCGCCGGCGTCCGGCGTCATGACAACCTAGACGAAGCACACCGAAAATAACAAAAAACAAAAAAGTGACCAAGTGCTTAACATAGACCCCTTAAGAAAGGCCTTCCGTACTCCCAGATGTTGCGAGTACGCAGGATCGTAAGTGATGAGAGTGCGGTAGAATCAGCATTAGATTCTATGGTCACTAAGTTTCAGCAGAGGGGCTATCTGTTGGATGACCTATTGGCCACGAAGCTAAAGGTACTGAGTATCCCTAGATCTGTTGTACTCACGTCTGTTGTGAAAACACCACAAGATCGTTTGATTTGGACTAATAAGTTTCATAGTTCCAGCAATCAGATTAATAAACTAACTAAGTCCCTGTGGCCAGTTGTGCAGTCTGACAAACACTTGAAAAGCCTAGCTCATACCAAAATTATGCCAGCCTATAAAAGGGGTAAAAATGTGAGAGATTATGTAGTAAAAACGGATATTCAATTTCCAATAACCCATGAGGTCAAATCTACTGGTTTCCTTAACCCGACACGCTTGGGTTGTTTCAGGTGTTTGGGCTGCACAACTTGTAGCCATATGATTGCTGGAGATAGCTTCTGTCACCCGTATACTGGTAAAAAATTTAAGATTTTACATCGAGTGACCTGTACAACAAAATTTGTGGTGTATTTGCTGAGTTGCCCCTGTGGCCTACATTATGTGGGCAAAACGGAATGCGCCTTTAAAGAACGAATGGCGGCGCATAGATCCGTGATCAGAGCGGCACTCAGCTCTGGTAAAAGCGACCAACCGATATCTAGGCATTTTGTGTCAGCCCGTCATTCTTTGGCACAACTACGATATCGTATCATAGACCACATTCCCCCACTCAGACGGGGGGGTGACAGGGGTCTTTTACTGCTTAAAAGAGAAGCTAAATGGATCCATTTGCTGGACACAATGTCCCCTAAAGGACTTAATGAACATCAGGGCCTCAATTGCTTTATCTAGAGGTCTTAATTCTATATAGCTTTTCATATAAACCTGTTGGTAGTGTAAATATGGGTGTAGTGTTTGTATATCTTTTACATCTGTCTCGGTTTCTTTTGCTGGCCCCATGATTGTTTGTATTCGCTGTAAATATGGGATGCATATATGTAGTCAGATTTTGAATTTATTGACTGCAATGGTATATTATGGTGTGGAGTTTGTATGGTCTCCACAGATTTCTATATTAATAATGTTTTTTTACCAAGCTCTGCTGCTAGTTTAAATATTTGCAAATATAGTTGTGCTACCTTTATGCGCTAGCCATTATTCATAGGACACTGTTTCTTTTAGCTGCTACTATTATGTATTTTATGAAGTCTTTATTGCTTTTTTTCTCTGTATGAGTCTATTTTGAAACTGATGTATTTTAACAGCTTAAGCTCTTATAGTATTTTGCAGCCTCCAACTCATCTACAGGATGGTAACATGTATTTTCTGCTGATTTGCACTTAATCTATGTTAAGCACTTGGTCACTTTTTTGTTTTTTGTTATTTTCGGTGTGCTTCGTCTAGGTTGTCATGACGCCGGACGCCGGCGCCTGCGGATGACGTCATTGGACCGGGCAAGAAGTGACGGGCGGACGCGGCTGATGAACGGCGTCATGGACGATCAGAGGGGGCTATATAGGTATGTATGTTTGTATGTGTATTTGTCCTGATGAGTGCCGCCTATACAGATGTGGTATTTTTGAGGGAGGTTCATTCCTCTCCCATTGGGAAGGCACCGGCTGTTTGAAATATTTGGAAATTTATGGAGTGCCACCTGACTGGCCGATATATATATATATATATATATATATATAAATTTTTTTAATGTGGGGTGGGTGTGTACTTGGGCCCACCACTCACTAGTTCTGTCACTGTTGTGTCCGTCCCTTTATGTGCTTTTGGAATCAGGTATGTCTGCTCCTGTACCATGCATCCACAAATGAAGTCCAGTGTACAGCGCTGGCGCTATGCATAATGGTAATAATAATGTGTGCTCTTTGTATAGATATAATTTATTAATGTATAACCCTGGTCCATATTTGTCTTATCGAACCTCTTCTAGCAGTACTATGCTGCATTCCAGGGGCTACCTGGTGCAACATGTATAAGGGGCTACATAGCGCAACGTGTATAATGGCCTACCTGGCGCAATGTGTATAATGGCCTACCTGGTGCAATGTGTATAATGGCCTACTTGGTGCAATGTGCATAATGGCCTACTTGGTGCAATGTGCATAATGGCCTACTTGGTGCAATGTACATAATGGCCTACCTGGCGCAAAGTGTATAAGGGGATACCTGGCGCAGTGTATATAAGGGGCTACCTGGCGCAATGTGTATAAAGGGCTACCTGGCATAAAGTGTGTAAGAGGCTACCTGGCGCAATGTCTAGAAGTGGCTACCTGACGCAATGTTTATACAGGGTTCTGCCTGGCGCAATGTGTATAAGGGGCTCTGCCTGGCTCAATGTGTATAAGGGACTCTGCATGGTGCAGTGTGTATAAGGGGCTCTGCCTGGCGTAATGTGTATAAGGGGCTGTACCTGGTGCAATATATATATATATATATATAAACTTGGTGGGTGGATCGGCACTCCCTCAGTGATACGTTGGTGTGCCCAGGTGCCCTCTGGTGAAAAGAGGTAAAACGATAGGCAACGAAGCAAACAGCGGCACTCAGGGTCTTATGCAAAATTCAAGTGTATTGAAATCACTCCATAAAATCCAACGTTTCGGGACACGCAAGTCCCGTTGTCAAGGTTACTCACCTTGCAACGGGACTTGCGTGTCCCAAAACGTTGGATTTTATGGAGTGATTTCAATACACTTGAATTTTGCATAAGACCCTGAGTGCCGCTGTTTGCTTCGTTGCCTATCGTTTTATATATATATATATATATATATATATATATATATATATATATAGGGCTCTTCCTGGCATGTATATGGGGTACTACTGTGAATCTAGCTCTGGTGCTAGCCAGTGCCTCCTGAGCCATTTAGCTCACCGCCCGTCCCTGTACTGTGTGGTGTAATGTGACTGATGGACACTACTGTACGGTGTAATGTGAATTGGTACTATTATGTGGCCATGCCACTTCCTGTAAAGCCACACCCCTATATTTTTACACGCGCCCATTGGCGCGCAGTGTCCCTGTTTTCAATGGGGAGAGGGGGTTTGCCAAAGGAAACGTTCACCCTGGGCGCCACAAGGACTAGAACCAGCCCTGATTACAGCATATACAGGCTAGGGGGGGGGGGGGGGGGTTGGGGGCACACTAATATGCATACATACTAGGAGGGGGGGCACGCTGACGCATATACAGACTAGGAGGGGAGGGGGCACACTAATACACATACAGACTAGGAGGGAGAGGGTCACACTAATACACATACAGACTAGGAAGGAGGGGGCACACTAATGCGAAGCTATACAGACTAGGAGGGGAGGGGGCACATTAATGCATGTACTTTGAAGGACACACTCCTTTTCAGTGGCCATGTCCCCCCAGTAATCCTGTTTCATTTGCCATACCCCAACTTCAAAATTCCCACTTCGATGACCACTGTATTTATGTGTGTATGGGTCTGCTCCTCTATTAAATGGTTGAAGGTAGGCACTAGCTATGACCTCCATGGAGATAGACACACCCATGGCAAAGGCCACACCCCCTATTTATACCACCCGCAGCGCTTGTCATACCTCCTGCCAAGGCACACTATAGGCCCTTCATACATTTCAGCTCCAGGCCCATGTGGACCTTAATCTGGCACTGCGCACGCACACTTTGCCGAAAAGTGGTCCCAGTCTGTCTCTGGACACATCTGTAACTCATTTTTCATGTAACATTACAGTTAGGAGCTGATTGGCTGGTAATTTATCTCTCTCCACTTTATCACTCTCTAAGATTTAGTACATTTGAGAACAGAGACTAACCTGAAGTAAGTGTTTCTGGGAGACGACTGTCAAGATGCACAGAGTGCCTGTTTTTGATGGGAGTGTCATGGGTGTGTGTGTGTGTGTGTGTGTGTGTGTGTGTGTGTGTGTGTGTGTGTGTGTGTGTGTGTGTGTGTGTGTGTGTGTGTGAAGCTCCAGGTGATTTTGAGTAGTGCATGCATGACGGTTATCTGCATCTAACATGAGGCTGGTGCAAGGGCAGATACTAATGATGTCAGTTACACCTGTGGACAGGACACTATAAAATTGAGAAGGATAGGCACACACTTCCATATGCACAGATTTGCTACAGAAATTGGCAACTCAGAAATAACATGCCCGCTGTGTGGTATAATATGAACTGGATGCACTGACATGGGCATGATGTGAACTGGGACACTGGGACAGATGTATTAACCTGGAGACAGCATAAGGAAGTGATAAACCAGTGATAAGTGCAAGGTGAAAAACACACCAGCCAATCACCTCCTAACTGTCAATTTACATATTGGAGCTGACTTGCTGGTGTGTTTATCACCTTGCACATATCACTGGTTTATCACTTCCTTATGCCTTCTCCAGGTTAATACATCTGCCCCCTTGTGTGGCATAATGTAATGCCAGACACAATCAGTGGCACTGAGAGGGGGGTCAGATACTCTTACCTGGGCCCGGGCAATTTGAAGGGGCCCGGGTCTCGCTGCTGCACTCCCCTGCACATCCGACCGACGACCCGCCCGCCCACCAAATAATTGCAGAGTGAGAGAAGACTGACTGCTGCCACAACAGCAGCCTCTCTCCCCAACAGAGTGCACGCTGGTGTGTGCTGACTCGGGGGAGAGGCAGCGGCAGAGGCAGTCAGTCCTGTCTTCCTGTGTGATGTGCAGGGGGAAGCAATCGCACCAACCCTCTCTGCCACCCATCATGGCTCTCACTGGTGCCCCTGTGCAGCCAATATTATACGCTTTAACTGTTTTCAAACAAGGGTGTGTGGCCACAACCTTCCGTGTTGGCCACGCCCCCTCATTACAGGGCGCCCCTGGGCGCAATTGTACCCTTTCACAATAAATTATTCTAAGGACTACACTACTGCGCTCATACTCGCTCTTTGCCCTACAGATGTCAGCAAGTGGCACAGCTTATGATTCTACATTGAACCTATGGGGTATCAGCTGATTTACCGACAAACACAATACCGACATTCATTATGCCAACATGTTAAAAATGGTGAAATAGTCAGAATGCCGACATTTGAAATGCCGACATGTCAAAATGCTGAAATGCATTTTTAAGGAATTTTTCCCTCAAAACAGACTTGTTCATACTTTACCATCCCAGTGGACCTGGAGGGGGAATATAATAGTGTGCCAAGCGCAGTGAGGCACCACGCCCGAAGCATGGCGAGCGCAGAGGGGACACGGTACACTTAGACAGAGTCCATCTCGACCTATGACACCAAAAAAACAGAAAAACTCATGTCGGTTTTTTGACATGTCTGCATTTCAATTAGAGATGAGCGGGTTCGGTTCCTCAAAATCCGAAACCGCCCGAACTTCAGTTTTTTTTACACGGGGCCGAGCGACTCGGATCTTCCCGCCTTGCTCGGTTAACCCGAGCGCGCCCGAACGTCATCATCCCGCTGTCGGATTCTCGCGAGGCTCGGATTCTATCGCGAGACTCGGATTCTATATAAGGAGCCGCGCGTCGCCGCCATTTTCACACGTGCATTGAGATTCATAGGGAGAGGACGTGGCTGGCGTCCTCTCCGTTTATAGAGAAGAGAGTGAGACTAGAGTAGAGAGACACAGTAGTAATTTTGGGGAGCATTAGGAGGAGTACTTTAGGAGGAGTACTACTACTTGCTGAAGTGATAGATAGATAGTGTGACTGTATAATGTATATCTGACTTGTGGGGGAGACACTGACAGTGGGGAGCAGTTAGAGTCTGAGAGCAGGACTTGCTGCCAGAGTGCCACACTGCCATTGTGACCACACTGACCACCAGTATAATATATATTGTGATTGTCTGCTTAGGAGTACTACTTGCAAGTTGCTGATAGTGTGACCAGTGACCTGACCACCAGTTTAATAATCACCACCAGTTTAATATATATAATATATATAATTGTATATAATATATATATAATATTGTATACCACCTACCCGTTTTTTTTTTTTTTCTTTCTTCTTCTTTATACATACTACTATAGTAGCTTACTGTAGCAGTCTGCGGTGCTGCTGAGCTGACAGTGTCCAGCAGGTCCATCATCAGTCATTACATAATAAATATATATTATATACCTGTCCGGCTGCAGTACTAGTGATATTATATATATATATATTGATTTCATCTCATTATCATCCAGTCTATATTAGCAGCAGACACAGTACGGTAGTCCACGGCTGTAGCTACCTCTGTGTCGGCAGTCGCTGGTCCATCCATAATTGTATACCACCTACCCGTGGTTTTTTTTTTCTTCTTCTTTATACATACTACTATAGTAGCTTACTGTAGCAGTCTGCGGTGCTGCTGAGCTGACAGTGTCCAGCAGGTCCGTCATCAGTCATTACATAATAAATATATATTATATACCTGTCCGGCTGCAGTACTAGTGATATTATATATATATATATTGATTTCATCTCATTATCATCCAGTCTATATTAGCAGCAGACACAGTACGGTAGTCCACGGCTGTAGCTACCTCTGTGTCGGCAGTCGCTGGTCCATCCATAATTGTATACCACCTACCCGTGGTTTTTTTCTTTTCTTTCTTCTTTATACATACTACTATAGTAGCTTACTGTAGCAGTCTGCGGTGCTGCTGAGCTGACAGTGTCCAGCAGGTCCGTCATCAGTCATTACATAATAAATATATATTATATACCTGTCCGGCTGCAGTACTAGTGATATTATATATATATATATTGATTTCATCTCATTATCATCCAGTCTATATTAGCAGCAGACACAGTACGGTAGTCCACGGCTGTAGCTACCTCTGTGTCGGCAGTCGCTGGTCCATCCATAATTGTATACCACCTACCCGTGGTTTTTTTTTTCTTTCTTCTTTATACATACTACTATAGTAGCTTACTGTAGCAGTCTGCGGTGCTGCTGAGCTAACAGTGTCCAGCAGGTCCGTCATCAGTCATTACATAATAAATATATCTACCTGTCCGGCTGCAGTACTAGTGTGATATTATATATATATATATATTGATTTCATCTCATTATCATCCAGTCTATATTAGCAGCAGACACAGGCCCTCATTCCGAGTTGTTCGCTCGTTCTTTTTCATCGCATCGCAGTGAAAATCCGCTTAGTACGCATGCGCAAAGTTCGCACTGCGACTGCGCCAAGTAACTTTACTATGAAGAAAGTATTTTTACTCACGGCTTTTTCTTCGCTCCGGCGATCGTAATGTGATTGACAGGAAATGGGTGTTACTGGGCGGAAACACGGCGTTTCAGGGGCGTGTGGCTGAAAACGCTACCGTTTCCGGAAAAAACGCAGGAGTGGCCGGGGAAACGGTGGGAGTGCCTGGGCGAACGCTGGGTGTGTTTGTGACGTCAACCAGGAACGACAAGCACTGAACTGATCGCACAGGCAGAGTAAGTCTGGAGCTACTCTGAAACTGCTAAGTAGTTAGTAATCGCAATATTGCGCATACATTGGTCGCAATTTTAAGAAGCTAAGATTCACTCCCAGTAGGCGGCGGCTTAGCGTGTGTAACTCTGCTAAATTCGCCTTGCGACCGATCAACTCGGAATGAGGGCCACAGTACGGTAGTCCACGGCTGTAGCTACCTCTGTGTCGGCAGTCGCTGGTCCATCCATAATTGTATACCACCTACCCGTGGTTTTTTTTTTTTTCTTTCTTCTTTATACATACTACTATAGTAGCTTACTGTAGCAGTCTGCGGTGCTGCTGAGCTGACAGTGTCCAGCAGGTCCGTCATCAGTCATTACATAATAAATATATATTATATACCTGTCCGGCTGCAGTACTAGTGATATTATATATATATTGATTTCATCTCATTATCATCCAGTCTATATTAGCAGCAGACACAGTACGGTAGTCCACGGCTGTAGCTACCTCTGTGTCGGCAGTCGCTCGTCCATCCATAAGTATACTAGTATCCATCCATCTCCATTGTTTACCTGAGGTGCCTTTTAGTTGTGCCTATTAAAATATGGAGAGCAAAAATGTTGAGGTTCCAAAATTAGGGAAAGATCAAGATCCACTTCCACCTCGTGCTGAAGCTGCTGCCACTAGTCATGGCCGAGACGATGAAATGCCAGCAACGTCGTCTGCCAAGGCCGATGCCCAATGTCATAGTACAGAGCATGTAAAATCCAAAACACCTAATATCAGTAAAAAAAAGGACTCCAAAATCTAAAATAAAATTGTCGGAGGAGAAGCGTAAACTTGCCAATATGCCATTTACCACACGGAGTGGCAAGGAACGGCTGAGGCCCTGGCCTATGTTCATGGCTAGTGGTTCAGCTTCACATGAGGATGGAAGCACTCAGCCTCTTGCTAGAAAAATGAAAAGACTCAAGCTGGCAAAAGCACCGCAAAGAACTGTGCGTTCTTCGAAATCCCAAATCCACAAGGAGAGTCCAATTGTGTCGGTTGCGATGCCTGACCTTCCCAACACTGGACGCCCCCTGCAAGTGCTGGAAGGAGCACCCGCAGTCCAGTTCCTGATAGTCAGATTGAAGATGTCAGTGTTGAAGTACACCAGGATGAGGAGGATATGGGTGTTGCTGGCGCTGGGGAGGAAATTGACAAGGAGGATTCTGATGGTGAGGTGGTTTGTTTAAGTCAGGCACCCGGGGAGACACCTGTTGTCCGTGGGAGGAATATGGCCGTTGACATGCCTGGTGAAAATACCAAAAAAATCAGCTCTTCGGTGTGGAAGTATTTCAAAAGAAATGCGGACAACATTTGTCAAGCCGTGTGTTGCCTTTGTCAAGCTGTAATAAGTAGGGGTAAGGACGTTAACCACCTCGGAACATCCTCCCTTATACGTCACCTGCAGCGCATTCATAATAAGTCAGTGACAAGTTCAAAAACTTTGGGCGACAGCGGAAGCAGTCCACTGACCAGTAAATCCCTTCCTCTTGTAACCAAGCTCACGCAAACCACCCCACCAACTCCCTCAGTGTCAATTTCCTCCTTCCCCAGGAATGCCAATAGTCCTGCAGGCCATGTCACTGGCAATTCTGACGAGTCCTCTCCTGCCTGGGATTCCTCCGATGCATCCTTGCGTGTAACGCCTATTGCTGCTGGCGCTGCTGTTGTTGCTGCTGGGAGTCGATGGTCATCCCAGAGGGGAAGTCGTACTCGTAAGACCACTTTTACTACTTCCACCAAGCAATTGACTGTCCAACAGTCATTTGCGAGGAAGATGAAATATCACAGCAGTCATCCTGCTGCAAAGCGGATAACTGAGGCCTTGGCATCCTGGGTGGTGAGAAACGTGGTTCCGGTATCCATCATTACTGCAGAGCCAACTAGAGACTTGTTGGAGGTACTGTGTCCCCGGTACCAAATACCATCTAGGTTCCATTTCTCTAGGCAGGCGATACCGAAAATGTACACAGACCTCAGAAAAAGAGTCACCAGTGTCCTAAAAAATGCAGCTGTACCCAATGTCCACTTAACCACGGACATGTGGACAAGTGGAGCAGGGCAGGGTCAGGACTATATGACTGTGACAGCCCACTGGGTAGATGTATGGACTCCCGCCGCAAGAACAGCAGCGGCGGCACCAGTAGCAGCATCTCGCAAACGCCAACTCTTTCCTAGGCAGGCTACGCTTTGTATCACCGGTTTCCAGAATACGCACACAGCTGAAAACCTCTTACGGCAACTGAGGAAGATCATCGCGGAATGGCTTACCCCAATTGGACTCTCCTGTGGATTTGTGGCATCGGACAACGCCAGCAATATTGTGTGTGCATTAAATCTTGGCAAATTCCAGCACGTCCCATGTTTTGCACATGCCTTGAATTTGGTGGTGCAGAATTTTTTAAAAAACGACAGGGGCGTGCAAGAGATGCTGTCGGTAGCCAGAAGAATTGCGGGACACTTTTGGCGTACAGGCACCACGTACAGAAGACTGGAGCAACACCAAAAACGCCTGAACCTGCCCTGCCATCATCTGAAGCAAGAAGTGGTAACGAGGTGGAATTCAACCCTATATATGCTTCAGAGGTTGGAGGAGCAGCAAAAGGGCATTCAAGCCTATACAATTCAGCACGATATAGGAGGTGGAATGCACCTGTCTCAAGCGCAGTGGAGAATGATTTCAACGTTGTGCAAGGTTCTGCTGCCCTTTGAACTTGCCACACGTGAAGTCAGTTCAGACACTGCCAGCCTGAGTCAGGTCATTCCCCTCATCAGGCTTTTGCAGAAGAAGCTGGAGACATTGAAGGAGGAGCTAACATGGAGCGATTCCGCTAGGCATGTGGGACTTGTGGATGGAGCCCTTAATTCGCTTAACAAGGATTCACGGGTGGTCAATCTGTTGAAATCAGAGCACTACATTTTGGCCACCGTGCTCGATCCTAGATTTAAAACCTACCTTGGATCTCTCTTTCCGGCAGACACAAGTCTGCTGGGGTTCAAAGACCTGCTGGTGAGAAAATTGTCAAGTCAAGCGGAACGCGACCTGTCAACATCTCCTCCTTCACATTCTCCCGCAACTGGGGGTGCGAGGAAAAGGCTCAGAATTCCGAGCCCACCCGCTGGCGGTGATGCAGGGCAGTCTGGAGCGACTGCTGATGCTGACATCTGGTCCGGACTGAAGGACCTGTCAACGATTACGGACATGTCGTCTACTGTCACTGCATATGATTCTCTCCCCATTGAAAGAATGGTGGAGGATTATATGAGTGACCGCATCCAAGTAGGCACGTCACACAGTCCGTACTTATACTGGCAGGAAAAAGAGGCAATTTGGAGGCCCTTGCACAAACTGGCTTTATTCTACCTAAGTTGCCCTCCCACAAGTGTGTACTCCGAAAGAGTGTTTAGTGCCGCCGCTCACCTTGTCAGCAATCGGCGTACGAGGTTACTTCCAGAAAATGTGGAGAAGATGATGTTCATTAAAATGAATTATAATCAATTCCTCCGTGGAGACATTGACCAGCAGCAATTGCCTCCACAAAGTACACAGGGAGCTGAGATGGTGGATTCCAGTGGGGACGAATTGATAATCTGTGAGGAGGGGGATGTACACGGTGATATATCGGAGGATGATGATGAGGTGGACATCTTGCCTCTGTAGAGCCAGTTTGTGCAAGGAGAGATTAATTGCTTCTTTTTTGGTGGGGGTCCAAACCAACCCGTCATTTCAGTCACAGTCGTGTGGCAGACCCTGTCACTGAAATGATGGGTTGGTTAAAGTGTGCATGTCCTGTTTATACAACATAAGGGTGGGTGGGAGGGCCCAAGGACAATTCCATCTTGCACCTCTTTTTTCTTTAATTTTTCTTTGCGTCATGTGCTGTTTGGGGAGTGTTTTTTGGAAGGGCCATCCTGCGTGACACTGCAGTGCCACTCCTAGATGGGCCCGGTGTTTGTGTCGGCCACTAGGGTCGCTTATCTTACTCACACAGCTACCTCATTGCGCCTCTTTTTTTCTTTGCGTCATGTGCTGTTTGGGGAGTGTTTTTTGGAAGGGCCATCCTGCGTGACACTGCAGTGCCACTCCTAGATGGGCCCGGTGTTTGTGTCGGCCACTAGGGTCGCTTATCTTACTCACACAGCTACCTCATTGCGCCTCTTTTTTTCTTTGCGTCATGTGCTGTTTGGGGAGTGTTTTTTGGAAGGGCCATCCTGCGTGACACTGCAGTGCCACTCCTAGATGGGCCCGGTGTTTGTGTCGGCCACTAGGGTCGCTTATCTTACTCACACAGCTACCTCATTGCGCCTCTTTTTTTCTTTGCGTCATGTGCTGTTTGGGGAGTGTTTTTTGGAAGGGCCATCCTGCGTGACACTGCAGTGCCACTCCTAGATGGGCCCGGTGTTTGTTTCGGCCACTAGGGTCGCTTATCTTACTCACACAGCTACCTCATTGCGCCTCTTTTTTTCTTTGCGTCATGTGCTGTTTGGGGAGTGTTTTTTGGAAGGGCCATCCTGCGTGACACTGCAGTGCCACTCCTAGATGGGCCCGGTGTTTGTGTCGGCCACTAGGGTCGCTTATCTTACTCACACAGCTACCTCATTGCGCCTCTTTTTTTCTTTGCGTCATGTGCTGTTTGGGGAGTGTTTTTTGGAAGGGCCATCCTGCGTGACACTGCAGTGCCACTCCTAGATGGGCCCGGTGTTTGTGTCGGCCACTAGGGTCGCTTATCTTACTCACACAGCTACCTCATTGCGCCTCTTTTTTTCTTTGCGTCATGTGCTGTTTGGGGAGTGTTTTTTGGAAGGGCCATCCTGCGTGACACTGCAGTGCCACTCCTAGATGGGCCCGGTGTTTGTGTCGGCCACTAGGGTCGCTTATCTTACTCACACAGCTACCTCATTGCGCCTCTTTTTTTCTTTGCGTCATGTGCTGTTTGGGGAGTGTTTTTTGGAAGGGCCATCCTGCGTGACACTGCAGTGCCACTCCTAGATGGGCCCGGTGTTTGTGTCGGCCACTAGGGTCGCTTATCTTACTCACACAGCTACCTCATTGCGCCTCTTTTTTTCTTTGCGTCATGTGCTGTTTGGGGAGTGTTTTTTGGAAGGGCCATCCTGCGTGACACTGCAGTGCCACTCCTAGATGGGCCCGGTGTTTGTGTCGGCCACTAGGGTCGCTTATCTTACTCACACAGCTACCTCATTGCGCCTCTTTTTTTCTTTGCGTCATGTGCTGTTTGGGGAGTGTTTTTTGGAAGGGCCATCCTGCGTGACACTGCAGTGCCACTCCTAGACGGGCCCGGTGTTTGTGTCGGCCACTAGGGTCGCTTAGCTTACTCACACAGCTACCTCATTGCGCCTCTTTTTTTCTTTGCGTCATGTGCTGTTTGGGGAGTGTTTTTTGGAAGGGCCATCCTGCGTGACACTGCAGTGCCATTCCTAGATGGGCCCGGTGTTAGTGTCGGCCACTAGGGTCGCTTATCTTACTCACACAGCTACCTCATTGCGCCTCTTTTTTTCTTTGCGTCATGTGCTGTTTGGGGAGTGTTTTTTGGCAGTGCCACTCCTAGATGGGCCCGGTGTTTGTGTCGGCCACTAGGGTCGCTTAGCTTACTCACACAGCTACCTCATTGCGCCTCTTTTTTTCTTTGCGTCATGTGCTGTTTGGGGAGTGTTTTTTGGAAGGGCCATCCTGCGTGACACTGCAGTGCCACTCCTAGATGGGCCCGGTGTTTGTGTCGGCCACTAGGGTCGCTTATCTTACTCACACAGCTACCTCATTGCGCCTCTTTTTTTCTTTGCGTCATGTGCTGTTTGGGGAGTGTTTTTTGGAAGGGCCATCCTGCGTGACACTGCAGTGCCACTCCTAGATGGGCCCGGTGTTTGTGTCGGCCACTAGGGTCGCTTATCTTACTCACACAGCTACCTCATTGCGCCTCTTTTTTTCTTTGCGTCATGTGCTGTTTGGGGAGTGTTTTTTGGAAGGGCCATCCTGCGTGACACTGCAGTGCCACTCCTAGATGGGCCCGGTGTTTGTGTCGGCCACTAGGGTCGCTTATCTTACTCACACAGCTACCTCATTGCGCCTCTTTTTTTCTTTGCGTCATGTGCTGTTTGGGGAGTGTTTTTTGGAAGGGCCATCCTGCGTGACACTGCAGTGCCACTCCTAGACGGGCCCGGTGTTTGTGTCGGCCACTAGGGTCGCTTAGCTTACTCACACAGCTACCTCATTGCGCCTCTTTTTTTCTTTGCGTCATGTGCTGTTTGGGGAGTGTTTTTTGGAAGGGCCATCCTGCGTGACACTGCAGTGCCATTCCTAGATGGGCCCGGTGTTAGTGTCGGCCACTAGGGTCGCTTATCTTACTCACACAGCTACCTCATTGCGCCTCTTTTTTTCTTTGCGTCATGTGCTGTTTGGGGAGTGTTTTTTGGCAGTGCCACTCCTAGATGGGCCCGGTGTTTGTGTCGGCCACTAGGGTCGCTTAGCTTACTCACACAGCTACCTCATTGCGCCTCTTTTTTTCTTTGCGTCATGTGCTGTTTGGGGAGTGTTTTTTGGAAGGGCCATCCTGCGTGACACTGCAGTGCCACTCCTAGATGGGCCCGGTGTTTGTGTCGGCCACTAGGGTCGCTTAGCTTAGTCATCCAGCGACCTCGGTGCAAATTTTAGGACTAAAAATAATATTGTGAGGTGTGAGGTATTCAGAATAGACTGAAAATGAGTGGAAATAATGGTTATTGAGGTTAATAATACTTTGGGATCAAAATGACCCCCAAATTCTATGATTTAAGCTGTTTTTTAGGGTTTTTTGAAAAAAACACCCGAATCCAAAACACACCCGAATCCGACAAAAAAAATTCGGTGAGGTTTTGCCAAAACGCGGTCGAACCCAAAACACGGCCGCGGAACCGAACCCAAAACCAAAACACAAAACCCGAAAAATTTCAAGTGCACATCTCTAATTTCAATGTCAATGTCAATATTCTGACTGTGGACATTTTGAACATGTCGGCATAATGAATGTCGGTATTTTGACCATGTTGGTATTTACCTGTCGGTCAGTGGTTGTCTGGATTATGACCGCCGGTATTGTGTCCGTTGGTAAATCATACTGAACCCGAATCTATGTAGTAAGTTAGCCCCGAATATGTATGAATTACCGTCTGTAAAAAAAAATACAGAATAATAGATTGAATAGTAAAGTATTTTATTTTAAAGCAATATTTGGTAATGGTGGTGGATGGGAGAAGGTTTTATCACAAGGTGAATCTGCGGGTAATTAGATGTTGGGCTGTAGATAAAGCCTGTGCCTTCCTGTGCAGGGTGAGGTTCACTAGTTCCCAGAGTACCTTGTGTCACCTTTCACCAGCCCATCTAGCATCTCCCCTCTCAGATGTCCAATTGAACTTTGAGTCTTGTCAGATGCTTTGTGTAATTCAGACTATGTCAGATGTACTATGTAAGTTTACAAATGATATCATTCCACATGTAGCCAGGAGGCTGTAGGGGGTATAGTTGGCAGACAGAAAACCTTTTTAAAGCATTCTCATTTATCTACTCATTACCAGCAAATTACCATACATCTCTGGCTAGGGATGCAGAAATGTATATATAAGTAAATATAGACAGATGGGCTAGTGTATATCTGAGGGAGAGATGCATCAAAAGGAAATTTAAAAAGTTAAAAGCCAATTAAAAGATAAGGATTCATGTATTCCAAAAACAGATAAGTTATCTTCCCAAAGTAGTGTAAGCCAATGCTTTAGGAATTCATACAGTAAATACATCTGCTCATCTGAGTTTATGACCATAACATTCTTGTTGTTAGGGTGAATGGAATTATAACTATAATTTGAAGTGAAACCACACTAATTATTCAAAGTTTAAACCATCTTCAAATATTTATCAGTTTAAGGGGTTAATGTATTGAACGACGATATGGTTGTGAAAAGATATCAGCACATGTTATGACTGTCAAGAGTGGTCTTAGGTGCGTGCAAGTAGGGCAGCCCACAGCCCTCCCCACCTTCCTCCCTTTCATCCGCACTCCGGCTGCAGCAGGTGCTGTGGGCTGCATGGGCATCCACTGTAGCCGACACTATTGAGGGAAACAGTCAGACACTAGATGTCCGACTTGGAGTCTGGAGTTGAGCAGGGAAATCCCGGAGACCTGCTGCTGATTTGCTGTGCGAAGGCTGCCCGGTCTCTCTGAGGGAAGAGGGAGAGTGAGGCAGCTCAAGGGTGGGAAATCTGCCTGAGATGGCGCCCAGAGCCGGGGGAGGGGCTAGAGGCCAAGCGCCAACTCCCCTATGCTGGTCCTCAACCCCAGGTACTGCGTGCCATACCAAACAGGTGTTAATACACCTAGACCTGTGCACTTCTGCCCTGGTGGTCTAGTGTGGTCCCTGCTCACAGACAGTGTCCACGCCGGCGCTGCGGTCCATCTCCCAAACCGCAACGGACTGCGATTTGATGGCGGGTACCGCTAGAATGCCCTCTTACCTGCCCCTCTGTGTCTGCCATGCGGTCCTGGGAAAAGGTCCACAGCGGTGCCCAAAGCCGCGGAAGTCCCCACTGCAAGTACACGGGCTCAGCCAGCGGGAGTATGCGGCGCCGGCATTGGGGGTGATGGAGCAGCAGCGCTGAAGTCACCAGGACTTACAGCACTGTTGGCTCTAAGAAAAATCCTGAAAAGTTGAAGAAAAATAAAAGCTTTCAGGGCTGTTTAGTGCTTACCACTGTTTAGTGCTCCTGCTATGTTGCAGGCACCCACTGAAAAACTGAGCCACCAGTGTCTGTAGGTGGGGTTATAGAGGAGGGAAGCTATGCACTCTGGGACAGCTAAAGCTTTGACTGTTGGTGCATGGATGCCTCATCCACTACTGCACCTCAATGTTTTCCTGTGGAAACTCTTTGTACCCTGCGGCAGAAACAGATACTAGAGGTCAAGTGGGACCTCTAGCATCTGATTGTCTCCCTCAGTGGTGTCGGCTGCAGTGGGTGCCCATGCAGCCCACGGCACCTGCTGCAGCCAGTGTGTGGGCGGTGTACAGGTGGCGGCAGAAGATGCAGAAATGCATTTTCTCCAATGTAAACCTTGTGCCAATAAGCAGGAAACCCCTGACAATGAGCATGAGACCTCTGGCAATGAGCACATAACTGCTGGCAACGAGCTTGAAACCCTTGGCAATGAGCAAATTACCATACATCTCTGGCTAGGGATGCAGAAATGTATATATAAATACATAGATAGATGGGCTAGTGTATATCTGAGGGAGAGATGCAGCAAAAGGAAATTTAGAAAGTGAAAAGCATAATTTGTAAGGGACATTATTGTGTGTGGATAATAAAATGGTGTCAGTGTATGACATAATGTGTGGCATAGTGTGTAATGAGCATTACGGTGTGTGGCATAATATGAAATGGACATTATGGTGTATGGCATAACGTGTAATAGGCGTCATGGTGTGTGGCATAATGTGGAATGGGCGTTACGGTGTGTGGCATAATGTGGAATGGGAATTATGGTGTGTGGAATAATGTGTAATAGGCATTAAAGTGTGGGGCATAATGTGTAAGGGGCATTACTATAAGGAGGAAAAATGACAAATAATGTACAGAGCATGAATCAGGTTTTATTTTTTCCTGTATTTATGTTTCTCCTGTGTTGTATAAGAGGCTCTACATGGCATAATGTGTATAAGTGGTACTACTGTGTCGTGTGGTGTAATGTGACTGACGGACACTACTGTGCAGTGTAATATGAATTGGTACTATTCTGTGGCCACGCCTTTTCCCCATGAAGTCACACCCCTTTTTTTTTGCAGTGCGCCTTTGCCACACACTAACCCTGTTTTGAATTGTGATTGGGGCTGGGTGGGGCGACAAATATAACTTTCGCTCTGGGCACCCCAAGGTCTAGAACCAGCCTTGTCTGGAACCCATGGACAAAGCTGAGGTTTCACTTTTGTTATGCTTTGTCACGCTTTTGCTGCAGCTGTGTTCATTTGTAGTTTGTTCATAATTCTTTCTGCCTTTAGCTTTGTCTTCAGCAAGTGAAATGCATGCTCAATCAGGTTGAGATCAGTTGATTGACTTGGCCATTGCAGAATATTCTACATCTTTGCCTTAATAACCTCCTGGGCTGCTTTCACAGTATGTGCTAGGTAATCGTCCATTTGGACTATGAAGTGCTGTCCATTCAACTTTGCTGAAATTGGCTGAAATAGCAAAGGAATGCCCGTACTTATCTATGAAACAGCTTTTCAGTCAATTGTCCAATTATTTTTGGTCTCTTGTAAACGAGGGGTTGCATATTAAACAGCTGTAATTCCTAATCAGTTCCTCCAATTTGAATGTAAATACTCTCAAATTAAAGGTTAAAGCTGATAGTCTGTACTTTAAAACCCTATTATATGACTGTACCTTTAATGTATTTCAGTAAACAGCTAAATTAAAATGGTGTCAATGTCCAATGTGGCAGAGAAACTCAGGTGATTAAAGTGCTACAAGGTGGTCTGGAATGTGAGAAAACCCACTATTACAGGCTTATAACATGGGTGTAGTCTGAAAGAGGTTAGTGGGGGAACTGCATCCCATAATCCAGAATCCAGGTTTTCCTGAAAGCTGGGGGGGTTCCACACTGCACACTGCAGAGAGACACTTTCCTATTTAGCTGAGCTAGAGAGTGGTCAGTGCTTCTGATGTGGTGTGAGGTGAACAATGGGTCCTGGGGCAGTGATGACCGTAAAGGATCCAACAGGTTGTCCACTGTATGCAGCCGTGAGAGAAGAAAGACCACTCTAACTTGCAAAACTGCCGGTGTTTGTGTTCCTTCAATCCAAAGTGGCTCACACCAAATAATAGATAGATAGATAGATAGATAGATAGATAGATAGATAGATAGATAGATAGATAGATAGATAGATAGATAATGTAGTTAGGTCCATATATCTAGATTGTAAGCTTGCGAGCAGGGCCTTCCTACCTCTATGACTGTGTTATTACTAGTGATGTGCACCGGACATTTTCCGGGTTTTGTGTTTTGGTTTTGGATTCGGTTCCGCGGGCGTGTTTTGGATTCGGACGCGTTTTGGCAAAACCTCCCTGAAATTTTTTTGTCGGATTCGGGTGTTTTTTTTTTAAAAAAAAACCCTCAAAAACAGCTTAAATCATAGAATTTGGGGGTCATTTTGATCCCATAGTATTATTGACCTCAATAACCATAATTTCCACTCATTTCCAGTCTATTCTGAACACCTCACACCTTACAATATTATTTTTAGTCCTAAAATTTACACAGAGGTCGCTGGATGACTAAGCTAAGCGACCCAAGTGGCCGGCACAAACACCTGGCCCATCTGGGAGTGGCACTGCAGTGTCAGACAGGATGGCACTTAAAAAAATAGTCCCGAAACATCACATAAAGCAAAGAAAAAAAGAGGTGCACCAAGGTTGCTGGATGGCTAAGCTAAGCGACCCAAGTGGCCGACACAAACACCTGGCCCATCTAGGAGTGGCACTGCAGTGTCAGACAGGATGGCACTTAAAAAAATAGTCCCCAAACAGCACATGATGCAAAGAAAAAAAGAGGTGCACCAAGGTCGCTGGATGGCTAAGCTAAGCGACCCAAGTGGCCGACACAAACACCTGGCCCATCTAGGAGTGGCACTGCATTGTCAGACAGGATGGCACTTAAAAAAATAGTCCCCAAACAGCACATGATGCAAAGAAAAAAAGAGGTGCACCAAGGTCGCTGGATGGCTAAGCTAAGTGACCCAAGTGGCCGACACAAACACCTGGCCCATCTAGGAGTGGCACTGCAGTGTCAGACAGGATGGCACTTGAAAAATAGTCCCCAAACAGCACATGATGCAAAGAAAAAAAGAGGTGCACCAAGGTCGCTGTATGGCTAAGCTAAGCGACCCAAGTGGCCGACACAAACACCTTGCCCATCTAGGAGTGGCACTGCATTGTCAGACAGGATGGCACTTAAAAAAATAGTCCCCAAACAGCACATGATGCAGAGATAAATATATATATATATATATATACTGGTGGTCAGCAAAATTCTGCACTGTCCTCCTACTATATACTGCGCACAACTATAATGCAGCACAGATATGGATGGATATTATACTTGACAACACAGAGGTAGAGCAATGGACTACTGTACCATACTGCTATATATAAATACTGGTGGTCAGCAAAATTCTGCACTGTCCTCCTACTATATACTGCGCACAACTACAATGCAGCACAGATATGGATGGATAGTATACTTGACGACACAGAGGTAGAGCAATGAACTACTGTACCGTACTGCTGTATATATATATATATATATATATTAGAGATGTGCACCGGAAATTTTTCGGGTTTTGTGTTTTGGTTTTGGATTCGGTTCCGTGGCCGTGTTTTGGATTCGGACGAGTTTTGCCAAAACCTCCCTGAAAATTATTTGTCGGATTCGGGTGTGTTTTGGATTCGGGTGTTTTTTTACAAAAAACCCTCAAAAACAGCTTAAGTCATAGAATTTGGGGGTCATTTTGATCCCATAGTATTATTAACCTCAATAACCATAATTTACACTCATTTTCAGTCTATTCTGAACACCTCACACCTCACAATATTATTTTTAGTCCTAAAATTTGCACCGAGGTCGCTGGATGGCTAAGCTAAGCGACACAAGTGGCCGACACAAACACCTGGCCCATCAAGGAGTGGCACTGCAGTGTCAGGCAGGATGGCACTTCAAAAAAATAGTCCCCAAACAGCACATGATGCAAAGAAAAAAAGAGGCGCACCAAGGTCGCTGTGTGACTAAGCTAAGCGACACAAGTGGCCAACACAAACACCTGGCCCATCTAGGAGTGGCACTGCAGTGTCAGACAGGATGGCACTTCAAAAAAATAGTCCCTAAACAGCACATGATGCAAAGAAAAATGAAAGAAAAAAGAGGTGCAAGATGGAATTGTCCTTGGGCCCTCCCACCCACCCTTATGTTGTATAAACAGGACATGCACACTTTAACGAACCCATCATTTCAGCGACAGGGTCTGCCACACGACTGTGACTGAAATGACTGGTTGGTTTGGGCCCCCACCAAAAAAGAAGCAATCAATCTCTCCTTGCACAAACTGGCTCTACAGAGGCAAGATGTCCACCTCATCATCATCCTCCGATTCCTCACCCCTTTCACTGTGTACATCCCCCTCCTCACAGATTATTAATTTGTCCCCACTGGAATCCACCATCTCAGATCCCTGTGTACTTTCTGGAGGCAATTGCTGGTGAATGTCTCCACGGAGGAATTGATTATAATTCATTTTGATGAACATCATCTTCTCCACATTTTCTGGAAGTAACTTCGTACGCCGATTGCTGACAAGGTGAGCGGCTGCACTAAATACTCTTTCGGAGTACACACTGGAGGGAGGGCAACTTAGGTAGAATAAAGCCAGTTTGTGCAAGGGCCTCCAAATTGCCTCTTTTTGCTGCCAGTATACGTACAGACTGTCTGACGTGCCTACTTGGATGCGGTCACTCATATAATCCTCCACCATTCTTTAAATGGTGACAGAATCATATGCAGTGACCGTAGACGACATGTCAGTAATCGTTGGCAGGTCCTTCAGTCAGGACCAGATGTCAGCACTCGCTCCAGACTGCTCTGCATCACCGCCAGCGGGCTTAGCCTTTTCCTCGCACCCCCAGTTGTGGGAGAATGTGAAGGAGGAGCTGTTGACGGGTCACATTCCGCTTGACTTGACAATTTTCTCACCAGCAGGACTTTGAACCTCTGCAGACTTGTGTCTGCTGGAAAGAGAGATACAACGTAGGTTTTAAATCTAGGATCGAGCACGGTGGCCAAAATGTAGTGCTCTGATTTCAACAGATTGACCACCCGTGAATCCTGGTTAAGCGAATTAAGGGCTCCATCCACAAGTCCCACATGCCTAGCGGAATCGCTCTGTTTTAGCTCCTCCTTCAATGTCTCCAGCTTCTTCTGCAAAAGCCTGATGAGGGGAATGACCTGACTTAGGCTGGCAGTGTCTGAACTGACTTCACGTGTGGCAAGTTCAAAGGGTTGCAGAACCTTGCACAACGTTGAAATCATTCTCCACTGTGCTTGAGTCAGGTGCATTCCCCCTCCTTTGCCTATATCGTGGGCAGATGTATAGGCTTGAATGGCCTTTTGTTGCTCCTTTATTCTCTGAAGCATATAGAGGGTTGAATTCCACCTCGTTACCACCTCTTGCTTCAGATGATGGCAGGGCAGGTTCAGGACTGTTTGCTGGTGCTCCAGTCTTCGGCACGCGGTGGCTGAATGCCGAAAGTGGCCCGCAATTCTTCGGGCCACCGACAGCATCTCTTGCACGCCCCTGTCGTTTTTTAAATAATTCTGCACCACCAAATTCAATGTATGTGCAAAACATGGGACGTGCTGGAATTTGCCCAGATGTAATGCACGCACAATATTGGTGGCATTGTCCGATGTCACAAATCCCCAGGAGAGTCCAATTGGGGTAAGACATTCTGCGATGATGTTCCTCAGTTTCCGTAAGAGGTTGTCAGCTGTGTGCCTCTTATCTAAAGCGGTGATACAAAGCGTAGCCTGCCTAGGAACGAGTTGGCATTTGCGAGATGCTACTACTGGTGCCGCCGCTGATGTTCTTGCTGCGGGAGGCAATACATCTACCCAGTGGGCTGTCACAGTCATATAGTCCTGAGTCTGCCCTGCTCCACTTGTCCACATGTCCATGGTTAAGTGGACATTGGGTACAACTGCATTTTTTAGGACACTGGTGACTCTTTTTCTGACGTCTGTGTACATTTTCGGTATCGCCTGCCTAGAGAAATGGAACCTATATGGTATTTTGTACCGGGGACACAGTACCTCAATCAAGTCTCTAGTTGCCTGTGAATTAACGGTGGATACCGGACACACGTTTCTCACCACCCAGGCTGACAAGACCTGAGTTATCCGCTTTGCAGCAGGATGACTGCTGTGATATTTCATCTTCCTCGCAAAGGACTGTTGGACAGTCAATTGCTTGGTGGAAGTAGTACAAGTGGTCTTCCGACTTCCCCTCTGGGATGACGATCGACTCCCAGCAGCAACAACAGCAGCGCCAGCAGCAGTAGGCGTTACACTCAAGGATGCATCGGAGGAATCCCAGGCAGGAGAGGACTCGTCAGACTTGCCAGTGACATGGCCTGCAGGACTACTGGCTTTCCTGTGTAAGGTGGAAATTGACACTATGGGAGTTGGTGGTGTGGTTTGCAGGAGCTTGGTTACAAGAGGAAGGGATTTAGTGGTCAGTGGACTGCTTCCGCTGTCATCAAAAGTTTTTGAACTTGTCACTGACTTCTGATGAATGCGGTCCAGGTGACGTATAAGGGAGGATGTTCCTAGGTGGTTAACGTCCTTACCCCTACTTATTACAGCTTGACAAAGGCAACACATGGCTTGACACCTGTTGTCCACATTTGTGTTGAAATAATTCCACACCGAAGAGGTGATTTTTTTTGTATTTTGAGCAGGCATGTCAATGGCCATATTCGTCCCACGGACAACAGGTGTCTCCCCGGGTGCCTGACTTAAATAAACCACCTCACCATCAGAATCCTCCTTGTCAATTTCCTCCCCAGCGCCAGCAACACCCATATCCTCATCCTGGTGTACTTCAACAGAGACATCTTCAATTTGACTATCAGGAACTGGACTGCGGGTGCTCCTTCCAGCACTTGCAGGGGGCGTGCAAATGGTGGAAGGCGCAAGCTCTTCCCGTCCAGTGTTGGGAAGGTCAGGCATCGCAACCGACACAATTGGACTCTCCTTGTGATTTAGAAGAACGCACAGTTCTTTGCTGTGCTTTTGCCAGCTTAAGTCATTTCATTTTTCTAGCGAGAGGATGAGTGCTTCCATCCTCATGTGAATCTGAACCACTAGCCATGAACATAGGCCAGGGCCTCAGCCGTTCCTTGCCACTCCGTATCGTAAATGGCATATTGGCAAGTTTACGCTTCTCATCAGACGCTTTCAATTTTGATTTTTGGGTCATTTTACTGAACTTTTGTTTTTTGGATTTTACATGCTCTCTACTATGACATTGGGCATCGGCCTTGGCAGACGACGTTGATGGCATTTCATCGTCTCGGCCATGACGAGTGGCAGCAGCTTCAGCACAAGGTGGAAGTGGATCTTGATCTTTCCCTATTTTAACCTCCACATTTTTGTTCTCCATTTTTTAATGTGTGGAATTATATGCCAGTATCAATAGCAATGGCCTACTACTATATATACTGCGCACAACTGAAATGCACCACAGGTATGGATGGATAGTATACTTGACGACACAGAGGTAGGTAGAGCAGTGGCTTTCCGTACCGTACTGCTATATATACTGGTGGTCACTGTCAGCAAACTGCAAAACTAAAATGCACCACAGGTATAGAATCTAGATGGATAGTATACTTGACGACACAGAGGTAGGTAGAGCAGTGGCCTTCCGTACCGTACTGCTATATATACTGGTGGTCACTGTCAGCAAACTGCAAAACTAAAATGCACCACAGGTATAGAATCTAGATGGATAGTATACTTGACGACACAGAGATAGGTAGAGCAGTGGCCTTCCGTACTGTACTGCTATATATACTGGTGGTCACTGTCAGCAAACTGCAAAACTAAAATGCACCACAGGTATAGAATCTAGATGGATAGTATACTTGACGACACAGAGGTAGGTGAGCAGTGGCCTTCCGTACCGTACTGCTATATATACTGGTGGTCACTGTCAGCAAACTGCAAAACTAAAATGCACCACATGTATAGAATCTAGATGGATAGTATACTTGACGACACAGAGGTAGGTAGAGCAGTGACCTTCCGTACCGTACTGCTATATATACTGGTGGTCACTGTCAGCAAACTGCAAAACTAAAATGCACCACAGGTATAGAATCTAGATGGATAGTATACTTGACGACACAGAGGTAGGTAGAGCAGTGGCCTTCCGTACCGTACTGCTATATATACTGGTGGTCGCTGTCAGCAAACTGCAAAACTAAAATGCACCACAGGTATAGAAACTAGAGATGAGCGCCGGAAATTTTTCGGGTTTTGTGTTTTGGTTTTGGGTTCGGTTCCGCGGCCGTGTTTTGGGTTCGACCGCGTTTTGGCAAAACCTCACCGAATTTTTTTTGTCGGATTCGGGTGTGTTTTGGATTCGGGTGTTTTTTTAAAAAAACCCTAAAAAACAGCTTAAATCATAGAATTTGGGGGTAATTTTGATCCCAAAGTATTATTAACCTCAAAAAACATAATTTACACTCATTTTCAGCCTATTCTGAACACATCACACCTCACAATATTATTTTTAGTCCTAAAATTTGCACCGAGGTCGCTGTGTGAGTAAGATAAGCGACCCTAGTGGCCGACACAAACACCGGGCCCATCTAGGAGTGGCACTGCAGTGTCACGCAGGATGGCCCTTCCAAAAAACCCTCCCCAAACAGCACATGACGCAAAGAAAAAAAGAGGCGCAATGAGGTAGCTGACTGTGTGAGTAAGATTAGCGACCCTAGTGGCCGACACAAACACCGGGCACATCTAGGAGTGGCACTGCAGTGTCACGCAGGATGTCCCTTCCAAAAAACCCTCCCCAAACAGCACATGACGCAAAGAAAAAAAGAGGCGCAATGAGGTAGCTGTGTGAGTAAGATTAGCGACCCTAGTGGCCGACACAAACACCGGGCCCATCTAGGAGTGGCACTGCAGTGTCACGCAGGATGTCCCTTCCAAAAAACCCTCCCCAATCAGCACATGATGCAAAGAAAAAGAAAAGAAAAAAGAGGTGCAAGATGGAATTATCCTTGGGCCCTCCCACCCACCCTTATGTTGTATAAACAAAACAGGACATGCACACTTTAACCAACCCATCATTTCAGTGACAGGGTCTGCCACACGACTGTGACTGATATGACGGGTTGGTTTGGACCCCCCCCAAAAAAGAAGCAATTAATCTCTCCTTGCACAAACTGGCTCTACAGAGGCAAGATGTCCACCTCATCTTCACCCTCCGATATATCACCGTGTACATCCCCCTCCTCACAGATTATCAATTCGTCCCCACTGGAATCCACCATCTCAGCTCCCTGTGTACTTTGTGGAGGCAATTGCTGCTGGTCAATGTCTCCGCGGAGGAATTGATTATAATTCATTTTAATGAACATCATCTTCTCCACATTTTCTGGATGTAACCTCGTACGCCGATTGCTGACAAGGTGAGCGGCGGCACTAAACACTCTTTCGGAGTACACACTTGTGGGAGGGCAACTTAGGTAGAATAAAGCCAGTTTGTGCAAGGGCCTCCAAATTGCCTCTTTTTCCTGCCAGTATAAGTACGGACTGTGTGACGTGCCTACTTGGATGCGGTCACTCATATAATCCTCCACCATTCTATCAATGTTGAGAGAATCATATGCAGTGACAGTAGACGACATGTCCGTAATCGTTGTCAGGTCCTTCAGTCCGGACCAGATGTCAGCATCAGCAGTCGCTCCAGACTGCCCTGCATCACCGCCAGCGGGTGGGCTCGGAATTCTGAGCCTTTTCCTCGCACCCCCAGTTGCGGGAGAATGTGAAGGAGGAGATGTTGACAGGTCGCGTTCCGCTTGACTTGACAATTTTGTCACCAGCAGGTCTTTCAACCCCAGCAGACCTGTGTCTGCCGGAAAGAGAGATCCAAGGTAGGCTTTAAATCTAGGATCGAGCACGGTGGCCAAAATGTAGTGCTCTGATTTCAACAGATTGACCACCCGTGAATCCTTGTTAAGCGAATTAAGGGCTGCATCCACAAGTCCCACATGCCTAGCGGAATCGCTCCGTGTTAGCTCCTTCTTCAATGCCTCCAGCTTCTTCTGCAAAAGCCTGATGAGGGGAATGACCTGACTCAGGCTGGCAGTGTCTGAACTGACTTCACGTGTGGCAAGTTCAAAGGGCATCAGAACCTTGCACAACGTTGAAATCATTCTCCACTGCACTTGAGACAGGTGCATTCCATCTCCTATATCGTGCTCAATTGTATAGGCTTGAATGGCCTTTTGCTGCTCCTCCAACCTCTGAAGCATATAGAGGGTTGAATTCCACCTCGTTACCACTTCTTGCTTCAGATGATGGCAGGGCAGGTTCAGTAGTTTTTGGTGGTGCTCCAGTTTTCTGTACGTGGTGCCTGTACGCCGAAAGTGTCCCGCAATTTTTCTGGCCACCGACAGCATCTCTTGCACGCCCCTGTCGTTTTTTAAAAAATTCTGCACCACCAAATTCAAGGTATGTGCAAAACATGGGACGTGCTGGAATTTGCCCATATTTAATGCACACACAATATTGCTGGCGTTGTCCGATGCCACAAATCCACAGGAGAGTCCAATTGGGGTAAGCCATTCCGCGATGATCTTCCTCAGTTGCCGTAAGAGGTTTTCAGCTGTGTGCGTATTCTGGAAAGCGGTGATACAAAGCGTAGCCTGCCTAGGAAAGAGTTGGCGTTTGCGAGATGCTGCTACTGGTGCCGCCGCTGCTGTTCTTGCGGCGGGAGTCCATACATCTACCCAGTGGGCTGTCACAGTCATATAGTCCTGACCCTGCCCTGCTCCACTTGTCCACATGTCCGTGGTTAAGTGGACATTGGGTACAACTGCATTTTTTAGGACACTGGTGAGTCTTTTTCTGACGTCTGTGTACATTCTCGGTATCGCCTGCCTAGAGAAGTGGAACCTAGATGGTATTTGGTAACGGGGGCACACTGCCTCAATAAATTGTCTAGTTCCCTGTGAACTAACGGCGGATACCGGACGCACGTCTAACACCAACATAGTTGTCAAGGACTCAGTTATCCGCTTTGCAGTAGGATGACTGCTGTGATATTTCATCTTCCTCGCAAAGGACTGTTGAACAGTCAATTGCTTACTGGAAGTAGTACAAGTGGGCTTACGACTTCCCCTCTGGGATGACCATCGACTCCCAGCGGCAACAACAGCAGCGCCAGCAGCAGTAGGCGTTACACGCAAGGATGCATCGGAGGAATCCCAGGCAGGAGAGGACTCGTCAGACTTGCCAGTGACATGGCCTGCAGGACTATTGGCATTCCTGGGGAAGGAGGAAATTGACACTGAGGGAGTTGGTGGGGTGGTTTGCGTGAGCTTGGTTACAAGAGGAAGGGATTTACTGGTCAGTGGACTGCTTCCGCTGTCACCCAAAGTTTTTGAACTTGTCACTGACTTATTATGAATGCGCTGCAGGTGACGTATAAGGGAGGATGTTCCGAGGTGGTTAACGTCCTTACCCCTACTTATTACAGCTTGACAAAGGGAACACACGGCTTGACACCTGTTGTCCGCATTTCTGGTGAAATACCTCCACACCGAAGAGCTGATTTTTTTGGTATTTTCACCTGGCATGTCAACGGCCATATTCCTCCCACGGACAACAGGTGTCTCCCCGGGTGCCTGACTTAAACAAACCACCTCACCATCAGAATCCTCCTGGTCAATTTCCTCCCCAGCGCCAGCAACACCCATATCCTCCTCATCCTGGTGTACTTCAACACTGACATCTTCAATCTGACTATCAGGAACTGGACTGCGGGTGCTCCTTCCAGCACTTGCAGGGGGCATGCAAATAGTGGAAGGCGCATGCTCTTCACGTCCAGTGTTGGGAAGGTCAGGCATCGCAAACGACACAATTGGACTCTCCTTGTGGATTTGGGATTTCAAAGAACGCACAGTTCTTTGCGGTGCTTTTGCCAGCTTGAGTCTTTTCAGTTTTCTAGCGAGAGGCTGAGTGCTTCCATCCTCATGTGAAGCTGAACCACTAGCCATGAACATAGGCCAGGGCCTCAGCCGTTCCTTGCCACTCCGTGTGGTAAATGGCATATTGGCAAGTTTACGCTTCTCCTCCGACAATTTTATTTTAGGTTTTGGAGTCCTTTTTTTTCTGATATTTGGTGTTTTGGATTTGACATGCTCTGTACTATGACATTGGGCATCGGCCTTGGCAGACGACGTTGCTGGCATTTCATCGTCTCGGCCATGACTAGTGGCAGCAGCTTCAGCACGAGGTGGAAGTGGATCTTGATCTTTCCCTAATTTTGGAACCTCAACTTTTTTGTTCTCCATATTTTATAGGCAGAACTAAAAGGCACCTCAGGTAAACAATGGAGATGGATGGATTGGATACTAGTATACAATTATGGACGGACTGCCACGGTTAGGTGGTATAAAAAAACCACGGTTAGGTGGTATATATTATAATAATAATACAATTATGGATGGACGGACTGCCTGCCGACTGCCGACACAGAGGTAGCCACAGCCGTGAACTACCGCACTGTACACTGGTTGATAAAGAGATAGTAGTATACTCGTAACAACTAGTATGACACTATGACGACGGTATAAAGAATGAAAAAAAAACCACGGTTAGGTGGTATATATTATAATAATAATACAATTATGGATGGACGGACTGCCTGCCGACTGCCGACACAGAGGTAGCCACAGCCGTGAACTACCGCACTGTACACTGGTTGATAAAGAGATAGTAGTATACTCGTAACAACTAGTATGACACTATGACGACGGTATAAAGAATGAAAAAAAAACCACGGTTAGGTGGTATATATTATAATAATAATACAATTATGGATGGACGGACTGCCTGCCGACTGCCGACACAGAGGTAGCCACAGCCGTGAACTACCGCACTGTACACTGGTTGATAAAGAGATAGTAGTATACTCGTAACAACTAGTATGACACTATGACGACGGTATAAAGAATGAAAAAAAAACCACGGTTAGGTGGTATATATTATAATAATAATACAATTATGGATGGACGGACTGCCTGCCGACTGCCGACACAGAGGTAGCCACAGCCGTGAACTACCGCACTGTACACTGGTTGATAAAGAGATAGTAGTATACTCGTAACAACTAGTATGACACTATGACGACGGTATAAAGAATGAAAAAAAAACCACGGTTAGGTGGTATATATTATAATAATAATACAATTATGGATGGACGGACTGCCTGCCGACTGCCGACACAGAGGTAGCCACAGCCGTGAACTACCGCACTGTACACTGGTTGATAAAGAGATAGTAGTATACTCGTAACAACTAGTATGACACTATGACGACGGTATAAAGAATGAAAAAAAAACCACGGTTAGGTGGTATATATTATAATAATAATACAATTATGGATGGACGGACTGCCTGCCGACTGCCGACACAGAGGTAGCCACAGCCGTGAACTACCGCACTGTACACTGGTTGATAAAGAGATAGTAGTATACTCGTAACAACTAGTATGACACTATGACGACGGTATAAAGAATGAAAAAAAAACCACGGTTAGGTGGTATATATTATAATAATAATACAATTATGGATGGATGGACTGCCTGCCGACTGCCGACACAGAGGTAGCCACAGCCGTGAACTACCGCACTGTACACTGGTTGATAAAGAGATAGTAGTATACTCGTAACAACTAGTATGACACTATGACGACGGTATAAAGAATGCAAAAAAAACCACAGTTAGGTGGTATATATTATAATAATAATACAATTATGGATGGACGGACTGCCTGCCGACTGCCGACACAGAGGTAGCCACAGCCGTGAACTACCGCACTGTACACTGGTTGATAAAGAGATAGTAGTATACTCGTAACAACTAGTATGACACTATGACGGTATAAAGAATGAAAAAAAAAACCACGGTTAGGTGGTATATATTATAATAATAATACAATTATGGATGGACGGACTGCCTGCCGACTGCCGACACAGAGGTAGCCACAGCCGTGAACTACCGCACTGTACACTGGTTGATAAAGAGATAGTAGTATACTCGTAACAATTAGGATGACACTATGACGGTATAAAGAATGAAAAAAAAACCACGGTTAGGTGGTAGGTATATAATAATAAATAATACAATTCTGGTCGGACGGACTGCCTGCCGTGTGCCGACACAGAGGTAGCCACAGCCGTGAACTACCGCACTGTACACTGGTTGATAAAGAGATAGTAGTATACTCGTAACAATTAGGATGACACTATGACGGTATAAAGAATGAAAAAAAAACCACGGTTAGGTGGTAGGTATATAATAATAAATAATACAATTCTGGTCGGACGGACTGCCTGCCGTGTGCCGACACAGAGGTAGCCACAGCCGTGAACTACCGCACTGTACACTGGTTGATAAAGAGATAGTAGTATACTCGTAACAATTAGGATGACACTATGACGGTATAAAGAATGAAAAAAAAACCACGGTTAGGTGGTAGGTATATAATAATAAATAATACAATTCTGGTCGGACGGACTGCCTGCCGTGTGCCGACACAGAGGTAGCCACAGCCGTGAACTACCGCACTGTACACTGGCTGATAAAGAGATAGTAGTATACTCGTAACAATTAGGATGACACTATGACGGTATAAAGAATGAAAAAAAAACCACGGTTAGGTGGTAGGTATATAATAATAAATAATACAATTCTGGTCGGACGGACTGCCTGCCGTGTGCCGACACAGAGGTAGCCACAGCCGTGAACTACCGCACTGTACACTGGTTGATAAAGAGATAGTAGTATACTCGTAACAATTAGGATGACACTATGACGGTATAAAGAATGAAAAAAAAACCACGGTTAGGTGGTAGCTATATAATAATAAATAATACAATTCTGGTCGGACGGACTGCCTACCGTGTGCCGACACAGAGGTAGCCACAGCCGTGAACTACCGCACTGTACTGTGTCTGCTGCTAATATAGACTGGTTGATATTTAAAGAGATATTAGTAGTATACAACAATACTATACTGGTGGTCAGGCACTGGTCACCACTCCTGCAGCAAAAGTGTGCACTGTTAATTAATATAATTGTACTCCTGGCTCCTGCTAACAACCTGCAGTGCTCCCCAGTCTCCCCCACAATTAATTATAAGCTTTTAATTTATACATTGATGACTGTGCAGCACACTGGGCTGAGCTGAGTGCACACAGACTGAGTCACACTGTGTGACTGACTGTGCTGTGTATCGTTTTTTTTTTCAGGCAGAGAACGGATATAGCAGAGAGAAGTGAACGGATATATTATATTAAATAAAAGTTAACTAGCAACTGCACTGGTCACTGACTGTGGTAAACTAACTCTGTCTGCGACTCTGCACAATCTCTCTCTATCTAATCTATCTATCTCTATTCTAATGGAGAGGACGCCAGACACGTCCTCTCCCTATCAATCTCAATGCACGAGTGAAAATGGCGGCGACGCGCGGCTCCTTATATAGAATCCGAGTCTCGCGATAGAATCCGAGCCTCGCGAGAATCCGACAGCGTCATGATGACGTTCGGGCGCGCTCGGGTTAACCGAGCAAGACGGGAAGATCCGAGTCGCTCGGACCCGTGGAAAAAAAAGTGAAGTTCGTGCGGGTTCGGATTCAAAGAAACCGAACCCGCTCATCTCTAATAGAAACTAGATGGATAGTATACTTGACGACACAGAGGTAGGTAGAGCAGTGACCTTCCGTATCGTACTGCTATATATACTGGTGGTCACTGTCAGCAAACTGCAAAACTAAAATGCACCACAGGTATAGAATCTAGATGGATAGTATACTTGACGACACAGAGGTAGGTAGAGCAGTGGCCTTCCGTACTGTACTGCTCTATATACTGGTGGTCACTGTCAGCAAACTGCAAAACTAAAATGCACCACAGGTATAGAATCTAGATGGATAGTATACTTGACGACACAGAGGTAGGTGAGCAGTGGCCTTCCGTACCGTACTGCTATATATACTGGTGGTCACTGTCAGCAAACTGCAGAACTAAAATGCACCACAGGTATAGAATCTAGATGGATAGTATACTTGACGACACAGAGGTAGGTAGAGCAGTGACCTTCCGTACCGTACTGCTATATATACTGGTGGTCACTGTCAGCAAACTGCAAAACTAAAATGCACCACAGGTATAGAATCTAGATGGATAGTATACTTGACGACTCAGAGGTAGGTAGAGCAGTGACCTTCCGTACCGTACTGCTATATATACTGGTGGTCACTGTCAGTAAACTGCAAAACTAAAATGCACCACAGGTATAGAATCTAGATGGATAGTATACTTGACGACACAGAGGTAGGTAGAGCAGTGGCCTTCCGTACTGTACTGCTATATATACTGGTGGTCACTGTCAGCAAACTGCAAAACTAAAATGCACCCCAGGTATAGAATCTAGATGGATAGTATACTTGACGACACAGACGTAGGTAGAGCAGTGGCCTTCCGTATCGTACTGCTATATATACTGGTGGTCGCTGTCAGCAAACTGCAAAACTAAAATGCACCACAGGTATAGAAACTAGATGGATAGTATACTTGACGACACAGAGGTAGGTAGAGCAGTGGCCTTCCGTACCGTACTGCTATATATACTGGTGGTCACTGTCAGCAAACTGCAAAACTAAAATGCACCACAGGTATAGAATCTAGATGGATAGTATACTTGATGACACAGAGGTAGGTAGAGTAGTAGCCTTCCGTACCGTACTGCTATATATACTGGTGGTCACTGTCAGCAAACTGCAAAACTAAAATGCACCACAGGTATAGAATCTAGATGGATAGTATACTTGACGACACAGAGGTAGGTAGAGCAGTGGCCTTCCATACCGTACTGCTATATATACTGGTGGTCACTGTCAGCAAACTGCAAAACTAAAATGCACCACAGGTATAGAATCTAGATGGATAGTATACTTGACGACACAGAGGTAGGTAGAGCAGTGGCCTTCCGTACCGTACTGCTATATATACTGGTGGTCACTGTCAGCAAACTGCAAAACTAAAATGCACCACAGGTATAGAATCTAGATGGATAGTATACTTGACGACACAGAGGTAGGTAGAGCAGTGGCCTTCCGTACCGTACTGCTATATATACTGGTGGTCACTGTCAGCAAACTGCAAAACTTAAATGCACCACAGGTATAGAATCTAGATGGATAGTATACTTGACGACACAGAGGTAGGTAGAGCAGTGGCCTTCCGTACCGTACTGCTATATATACTGGTGGTCACTGTCAGCAAAATGCAAAACTAAAATGCACCACAGGTACAGAATCTAGACGGATAGTATACTTGACGACACAGAGGTAGGTAGAGCAGTGGCCTTCCGTACCGTACTGCTATATATACTGGTGGTCACTGTCAGCAAAACTCTGCACTGTACTCCTCCTATATAATACTGCTGGTCCCCAGTCCCCACAATAAAGCAGTGTGAGCACAGATATATGCAGCACACTGAGCACAGATATGGAGCGTTATTCAGGCAGAGAACAGATAAAACTGGTGGTCACTGATCAGCAAAACTCTGCACTGTACTCCTCCTATATAATACAGCTGCTCCCCAGTCCCCACAATTAAGCAATAAGCACAAATATTTGCAGCAACATTAATAAACGGAGAGGACGCTAGCCACGTCCTCTCCCTAACATTTCCAATGCACGAGTGAAAATGGCGGCGACGCGCGGCTCCTTATATAGAATCCGAATCTCACGAGAATCCGACAGCGGGATGATGACGTTCGGGCGCGCTCGGCTTAACCGAGCCATACGGGAGAATCCGAGTATGCCTCGGACCCGTGTAAAATGGGTGAAGTTCGGGGGGGTTCGGTTTCCGAGGAACCGAACCCGCTCATCACTAATATATATACTGGTGGTCAGCAAAATTCTGCACTGTCCTCCTACTATATACTGCGCACAACTACAATGCAGCACAGATATGGATGGATAGTATGCTTGACGACACAGAGGTAGAGCAATGGACTACTGTACCGTACTGCTATATATATATATATATATATATATATATATATATACTGGTGGTCAGCAAAATTCTGCACTGTCCTCCTACTATATACTGCGCACAACTACAATGCAGCACCTGAGACGTATCTAGCGTAGGGCGAGTGGGGCACGTGCCCTGGGCGCCTTGGCAGGCCCAGGAGAGGGGGGCACCGCCGGCGGCCAGGGCATCATGCCCCACTTGCCCCCGTCAAGCCGAAAGCCAAAATGTGAGTGGAGGATAGCGCACCGTCTCTCCCTCCCCTCACCGCCGCTGAAAGCCCTAGCAGCGCTGCCAGCAGCGCTGCTGTGTCCGGCCTCCGGCGGCGTTAGCCAATCAGAGCTTACGGACCGGCTCCTGATTGGCTGCCGGTCCGCGAGCTCTGATTGGCTAGCGAACCGGCGCCTCACAGCCGCCGGAGACCTGTCCTGGAGCGGTGAGGGGAAGGAGAGGCGCTCTCCTCCCCTCACATAGAACAAGCGCCGCCGCCGCGCCGGTGACTCGGTAAGTGACCGGGGGGAGGAGGGGGGGGGGAGAGCACAGTGGGGCATGTAACTGGCACAGTGGGGCATGTATCAGGCACAGTGTGGGGCATGTATCTGGCACAGTGAGGTATGTAACTGGCACAATGGGGCATTGTATCTGGCACTGTGGGACAATGTAACTGGCACTGTGGGGCATGTATCTGGCACTGTGGGGCATTGTGTCTGGCACTGTGGGGCAATGTAACTGGCACTGTGGGGCATGTATCCGGCACTGTGGGGCAATGTAACTGGCACTGTGGGGCATTGTATCTGGCACTGTGGGACAATGTAACTGGCACTGTGGGGCATGTATCCGGCACTGTGGGGCATTGTATCTGGCACTGTGGGGCAATGTAACTGGCACTGTGGGGCATTGTATCTGGCACTGTGGGACAATGTAACTGGCACAGAGGGGCATGTATCTGGCACTGTGGGGCATTGTATCTGGCAGTGTGGGGCAATGTAACTGGCACTGTGGGACATTGTATCTGGCACTGTGGGACAATGTAACTGGCACTGTGGGGCATGTATCTGGCACTGTGGGGCATTGTATCTAGCACTGTGGGGCAATGTAACTGGCACTGTGGGGCATGTATCCGGCACTGTGGGGCAATGTAACTGGCACTGTGGGGCATGTATCCGGCACTGTGGGTCATTGTACATGGCACAGGGGGGCAATGCAATTGGCACTGTGGGGCAATGTAACTGGCACTGTGGGGCAATGTAACTGGCACTGTGGGGCAATGTAACTGGCACTGTGGGGCATTGTATCTGGCACTGTGGGGCATGTATCTGGCACTGTGGGGCATTGTATCTGGCACTGGGGGGCAATGCAATTGGCACTGTGGGGCATGTATCCGGCACTGTGGGGCAATGTAACTGGCACTGTGGGGCATGTATCCGGCACTGTGGGGCATTGTATCTGGCACGGGGGGGGGGGCAATGCAATTGGCACTGTGGGGCATGTATCCGGCACTGTGGGGCAATGTAACTGGCACTGTGGGGCAATGTAACTGGCACTGTGGGGCAATGTAACTGGCACTGTGGGGCATTGTATCTGACACTGGGGGGCAATGCAATTGGCACTGTGGGGCATGTATCCGGCACTGTGGGGCAATGTAACTGGCACTGTGGGGCATGTATCCGGCACTGTGGGGCATTGTATCTGGCACTGGGGGGCAATGCAATTGGCACTGTGGGGCATGTATCCGGCACTGTGGGGCAATGTAACTGGCACTGTGGGGCAATGTATCTGGCACTGTGGGGCAATGTAACTGGCACTGTGGGGCATTGTATCTGGCACTGTGGGGCAATGTAACTGGCACTGTGGGGCATTGTATCTGGCACTGGGGGGCAATGCAATTGGCACTGTGGGGCATGTATCCGGCACTGTGGTGCAATGTAACTGGCACTGTGTGGCAATGTAACTGGCACTGTGGGGCATGTATCTGGCACTGTGGGGCATTGTATCTGGCACTGTGGGGCAATGTAACTGGCACTGTGGGCATGTATACGGCACTGTGGGGCATTGTATCTGGCACTGGGGGGCAATGTAACTGGCACTGTGGGGCATTGTATCTGGCACTGTGGGGCAATGTAACTGGCACTGTGGGGCATTGTATCTGGCACTGTGGGGCATTGTATCTGGCACTGTGGGGCAATGTAACTGGCACTGTGGGCCATTTTCAGTGGCCACACCCCTTCTGGAGCGTGGCCACACCCCTTCTGGTGTTTGACCACGCCCATTTTTTTGGTGCACGCGCCTTCGACGCGCGCACATGCTTCTTTTGCTATGTTTTTTTTTCTTTTGGGGGGGGGGGGGGGCGCCATTTAACATTTTGCCCTGGGCTCCAAAAACCCTAGTTACGCCTCTGTGCAGCACAGATATGGATGGATAGTATACTTGACGACACAGAGGTAGAGCAATGGACTACTGTACCGTACTACTGCTATATATATATATATATATATATATATATATATACTGGTGGTCAGCAAAATTCTGCACTGTCCTCCTACTATATACTACAATGCAGCACAGATATGGAGCATTTTCAGGCAGAGAACGTAGATATTTGCAGCACACTAAGCACAGATATTTGCAGCACACTGAGCACAGATATTTGCAGTACACTGAACACAGAAACTGAGAGAACGCAGCCACGTCCTCTCGCTATCATCTCCAATGCACGAGTGAAAATGGCGGTGACGCTCGGCTCTTTATATGCAATACGAATCTAGCGAGAATACAACAGCGGGATGATGACGTTCGGGCGCGCTCGGGTTAACCGAGCAATGCGGGAAGATCCGAGGCTGCCTCGGAACCGTGTAAAATAGGTGAAGTTCGGGGGGGTTCGGATCTCAACGAACCGAACCCGCTCATCTCTAGTTATTACCCAGTTTTGTTTAATCATTGTTGTTTCAAATTGTAAAGCGCAATGGAATTTGCTGTGCTATTTAAGAAAATGTTAATAAAGTCTATCTATCTATCTATCTATCTATCTATCTATCTATCTAACTAAGCAGGACTGGAAAGGGGTTTTAGTGTAAAGTTCTCATCCATGGATCCTGTTCTGTATGTTAATCAGAGCACGTTATGAGGCCCAGATACCCTGTGTGTCTTGTGTAATTCTGAGGGCTCCGACCTCCTATGTAAATAGACTAGTATTTGTATTTGTTTTTCTTGCGCCCCTGGTCCCCTGCAGGAAGCAGAGGGGAGGGAGCTAGGGGCAGCCAGAGATTCCCATCCCATCTACAAAAATAGCAGACACAAAGCAGCTTTCCCCACATATGAAACACACAGCAAGCTTGTGGGACAGAAAATATGTCAACATAACCCCAGCTGTCAGCCTGAGCATGTTCATTTGTTTTTATTTGCCTGACGTCTTTACTGTTACAAGAAGGATGCAGAAATAACACAAGGAAATTACCTAGAAATAGGGGCAAAGCAAAAATGAGTGGACTTGCTTCAAAGGCCTTAGATTTATGCGGGCATATTAACATGGATCCATCAGTTCACTTTTATATAAATATCAACATTGCCGACTATGTTTGATATTTTAAAACCACAGAAGCGGCCCACAGTCAGGTAGTTTCCACCATTATGCTCCATAAGTTGAGTGTATGCCTGACATTATCTTATTACATTAGCATTAACCAATTATTTAATTAACTCAGTCATGATTAAAACACATTTATAATGTGTAACCGATTCAAGAATGGAGCAATATTGATTTTGTACGTAGTTTTAATAAGGCATGGATGGTATTCCCTCCCTTCCCTTCCCAACAATAGTACTTTGTGGCAATGTGGCAGCATCTATGTAATCACATGTATCGGGGATCTTCTCCGCTTGCCTTTGGTGCAGTTGCCTAGCTTTTGTGACAGTGGCAGATAGTATCCCTGGCTAAAGTCTCACTCCTGTCACAAACAGATCCAGTATCCAATATTACATATGAACATGATTAGCATAGCTTTCCTGTCCTGCTTTTACTGCCATTGTTGAAAAGGCAACTTTGATGCCACAGGCGCGGATGTGCCTGATGGTTACAATTTACAAAGGACTGGTATCCACTCATATTATAGTTTCATTACACAATATAGAGTTAAAGCTATTTGTAAAAATAGTCACAGGTATATTGTGCCACTTGGATAGTCACACGTATATTGTGCCACTTGGATAGTCACACGTAAATTGTGCCACTTGGATAAGTACCTTTTAGAGAAGCAAGCTACAACATAATCTCATCCTCTTTGTATAACTGAACATCTCCGTGATTCTTCAATACACAGATATGGAGAACACATTTCACCAACTTTTCTTAAAAGAGTCTTCTGTAATTTGTCTTGGGCTGGTGAAATTAAGTTGATCCTTGTCTTTACTAGCTGTATCCTTGTACATGAGCCCTATGTTCTCCTGTTCTCCTCACATAAGAGCCCCACTGAATACAGTACAATCCACATTATATGAATACCAGGGGAATCACAAATCAGTGAGCACAAAAGTTGCTGCTTACTCAGACAAGCTTATGATTTTTTTCCCATAGCTAGTAATGACATGACCTAATCTCGTGGATGATAGGTATGGGGTGCTCTTATTTCAAAATACATTTTGATACATTTAAATCCATTAACATACTGTATCACTCATTTTTATCACTGAGGCTTCCTTTTCCTTTATAATTTTATTGGCATCCCATTCAATTTATTTTGTAGCTACGATCTAATGACAGGGCTGAGATATTTTACATCTCACTCCAGAAGAAGGTGTCAGACCTGCAAAAATGAGACTTTATTTTCTCTTAGCTCAGCCATGGAAATGTGCTAAACATTAATGTGTTATACTCTATTTCCAGCCCCTCCTGGTTCACATCCGAGTGGCTTTTCCTTTGAGGCGTAGTCACAATTTACATGTACCTGGAAAAACAAACAACTTAAGGGGACATTTATGAAAGCTTGGAGAGAGATAAAGTGGAGAAAGCTAAAGTACTAACCAATCAGCTTCTTACTATCGATTTACAGGCTGTGTTTCAAAAATGACAGAAGCTGACAGGTTGGTACTTTATCTCTCTCCACTTTATATCTCCAATCTTTGATAAATCTCCCCCTTAGATTTGAACATTCCCTAATTTGCTTACTGAATCCACATGGTGGGCTGTTGTTTGTATTCTGTTATTATTATTATTATTATTATTTTTTATTATTATTATTATTATTATTATTATTATCATCATCATCATCATCATCATCCTTTATCCATATGGTGCCACTAATGGTTCACAGTGCCTTACAAAATACATAAACAGAAACAATATGAACAAAACAGTCATAATACCCAAATAAGCAGAGAGCTATACCCAAAGGTTTGGTGACATTGTTGACAGTTGGGAGGAGATGATGGTATAAATGAGGAAAGTAAAAGCGCATGAGGGAATATAAAGTGTATTAGAGTGGCATTGTAACAAGGTACATGAACAATGGTTTTGCCAGAGTACATTATTTACAATCATCAGTATATCTAATCGTCTATGGATAATTATATCACAACCAACCTGCAGACCAATAGTGAATCTGTAATGGGTGCAGGGTGTGCGGTGCATATTAGCTTCTGCACCCTTTCAAAATACTTACCTCTCCATGGGCCTCATTCAGATACTGTATGATTGTTGATACAATTGCTGTTGCGACTATATGCTAATATGTGCAGAAGCTTACGGGAGCATAGTGACGTTCTCTGTTGCCTCCTCATTCCTGTCTGCCATCCAACCAGTGCTGTAACATTGAATCTGCGTGATGGCCCGACAGTGTCGGACTGGGGCATGAAGGGCCCACCGGGGAAATGCAGTGGTAGGGGCCCATTCTTAGAGGCTTTGCTAACCATTAGTGCATGGTCTGGGCCCCTTGATAAATAATATATATAGTAAATACTGCTAGTGCATGCATGATACTGTACCAGATTAATAACAGCAATGCCCTGTAGAAAATACACCATTGTCCTGTGCAGTATTATGTAACATATTAATAATGTATAATTGAGAGTGTCGGCCCCTAGGCAGTGGGGCCCACCGGTGGTTTCCCCTATACCCCTATGGGCCAGTCCGAGCCTGTGGCCCGATATGTGACAATGGAACCAATGTTGTACCATTGTTGCATATCGGGCCATCACGGAGATTCAGAGTGCCTCTAAAGACACGCAGGCTGAGCAGCTTTCTTAGGGCACAGAGGTCTCTTCAGTAGCAAGAGAGATCGCAACTGTTAAATTATGCACAGACAGAAATCGTAGTCTAAACGGCCATGACATGACAGCATTTGAACAACCACTCACTGTTAACACCCCAAAACGCTGTCCTCCTATCACTCACTTTGTGACTAATCCCTCGATATGAGCGCTATCGCAATTCAGTTGCTGCACATGCACAGTGCAGCTCAGATGCAAGCGCAGTATGAAAACATCGACTGATTGCGTACTTGCAACTTGCGTACTTTAGCCACTTTGTGATGCAATTGAATAAGGCCCTATCAGCGCCGCAGGCAGGGCCGGACTGGCCATCTGGCACTTCTGGCACATGCCAGAAGTGGCGATGGCCAGATGGGCCGGCCTGACTGTCAGCTCCTGCTTCCTGCCCGAGTAGCCCCGCCTCCCTGTCGACACTCAGAGCACCCGGTGCCTACTTCCGGCCGCTGTGCTCTGCAGAAAAGTGTGGCTGCTCTTGTCTTCCCTCCCACCTTCCCAGAAGTCAGTGTAAGCGCGACATCATTGCGCACAGCTGCACACCATTCTGGGAGCGGCCGCTGTGCAAAGAACAAGCACCCAGCCTGCCTGTCTAAGCCCCTGTGCCCGGGTCAACTCCCACTCTCTCTCTCCCCCCTCTCTCTGTCTATCCTCTCTATTCTCTCTCTCTCTGCCTCCCCTCTCTCTCTCTCTGCGCCCCCCCTTTCTCATCGTCTCTCTGTCCTTTCTCTCGCTCCCCCCCTCTCTCTCTCTGTCCTCACCCCCTCTCTCTTTTTGTCTTGACCCCCCTTCTCTCTCTCTCTCTCTCTCTCTCTCGTTCTCACCTCTCTCTCTCTCTCTCTCTCTCTTTTGTCCTCACCCCCTCTCTCTCTCTCTTGCCCTCATCCCTCTCTCTCTTTTGTCATAGCGTACATAATTCTGGGAGCAGCCTCGGGGGAGCAACAGCACAGCGTTGGGAGATGGCATATGGAACTACACGCAGCCACCCACAAGCACCCGGTCTGCAGTTTGCCTGACTGAGCCCCTGGTGAGGAGACCCATTACCCACGAAGTCCTGGATCCCAGCCCAAGCAGCACCACAGCACAGGGCCAGCTGCAGCATCAGCATTGCAGGGAGAGTGCTGCCCCTTAGCTAGGGTGAGTGCGGGTGTATACATGCCCTGGCTGTCTATTTTGTCCTAACCTGTCTCTCTCTTTTTTGTCCTCACCCCTCTCACCCTCTCTCTCGCGTCCTCACCTTTCTCTCTTGCCCTCACCTCTCTCAGGTCCTGAACCCTCTCTCTCTCATCCCCACCTCTCTCTCTCTCGTCCCCACCTCTCACTCTGTCTTGTCCTCACCTCTCTCTCTCTCTCTCTCTCTCTCTCTCAGGTACTAACCTCTCTCTCTCATCCTCACTTCTCTCTCTCGTCAACAACTCTCTCTCTCTCTCTTGCTCTCATCTCTCTCACACTCACTCTCATCCTTACCTCTCACTCTTGTCCTCTCCTCTCTCTCACCCTCACATCTCTCTCTTATCCTCACCTCTCTCTCTTATCCTCACCTCTCTCTCTCATCCTCACCTCTCTCTCTTGTCCACATTCCTCCTCTCTTGTCCACATTCCTCTCTCTCTTGTCCACATTAATTTCTCTCTCTCTTGTCCACATTCCTCTCTCTCATCCACACCCCTCTCTCATTCCCACCTCTCTCACTCTCTCTCATCCCCACCTCTCTCTCTCGCCCTCACCTCTATCTCTTGTCCTCACCTCTCTCTCTTACCCTCACTTCTCTCTCTCAGGCCCTGACCTCTCTCTCTGCTCACACCTCTCGCGCTCTCTCTCATCCCCACCTCTCTCTCTCCCTGCCCACACCTCTCGCTCTCTCTCTTCCTCATCTTTTTCTCTCTCTCTCCCCACGTATTTCTCTCATCCCCACCTCTCTCTCTCTCTCTCTCTCTCTCAATCTCGTTCCCAACTCTTTCTCATCCTCTCCTCACTCTTTCTCTCATTCCCACCTCTCTCTTGTCCTCACCTCTCTCTCACTCTCTGCCCACACCTCTCACTCTCTCATCCCCACCTCTCTCTCTTTCTCTCTCTCCCGTCCACCAATTATTCTCATCCCCACCTCTCTCTCTGTCTTGTTCGTGACTCTCTCTCTTGTCCTCACCTCTCTCTCTCTCTCTCTCTCTCTCTCTTGTCCTCACCTCTCTCTCTCTCTCTCTGTCTATTGTCATCACCTGACTCTCTTTCTCTCGTCCCCACCTCTCTCTCACTCTGCCTCTCTTGTCCTCTCTCTCTGTCCACAACTCTCACTCTTGTCCCCACCTACTGTCTCTCGTTCCCACCTCTCTCACTTTCTCCTCATTTCTCTTACTCTCTCATGTCCTCACCTCTCTCTCTCTCTCTCTCTCTCTCTCTCTCGCCCTTGTACTCTCTCTTTCTCTCTTGTCCTCACCACACAGCTACTTACATAGCGGCTCTACTGTGGTGTAATGTGTATTACACCACAGTAGAAGATGCTCTTCCATGGCATAATGGGGGAATTCAATTGTTATCACCCCCCGATCTCCCGTTTAAAGTGATGTGAGATTGCAGTGGCTATAATCAATTGATGCCCATTATTGCGCTGATCGCACCCATTAGCATCGGGTTTAGCTGTGTAAAGCAGACTAAACTAATGGGCAAGATCCCAAAAAGTGCCGATTGGGCACCCAAAGGGGTCACTTTCACACATTTCAGCTAGCACACCCGGGGGCTGAGAGCTGAAATGTCAGTGCCGGCAGCAGATCATGCTCGAGCGGAGCTACAATTGAATAGCTCCATTGGGTGCTATCTGCTGGCTACCAGTACAATTAAATTCCGCCCACTGTGTGTAACATATATAATCAGCTCTACTTTGGTGTAACATATATAAGGGGATCTACTGTGGTGTAACGTGTATAAGCAGCTCTACTGTGGTGTAACGTATATAAGGGACACTACTGTGGTGTAACATGTATAAGGGCTCTACTGTGGCATAACATGTAATAATAATGATAATAATAATAATTTTATTTATATAGCGCTCTTTCTCCAACAGGACTCAAGGCGCTTTACAGACATCAAAAACAATGCACATGATACAGAGGATTTAAGTAATACAACAATAGATAAGCCACACAGACATAAAAGAAAAGCTTAAGCACACAGAAAGCATAATGCAGGATTGGTGTAGGCATTTTTGGTAATAACTTCCAAGGGTTGTGTATTCCACCCTCACAGGTACCAAGTGCGGCAGCCATCTTGGGCGCTCAGCGTAGGATTACCCAGGGTGGAATAGTCCACCCCTAGAAGAGATGACACAAAATGGGGGTGATTTCAGAGTCCTACAGTTTAGAGTAGGGTTCCAACAAAACCACAAGGTCCATGTATTTTTCATCCCATCCACAAGTGTACCATATGGGGCAGCCATGTTGGGCGCACTTTGAAGGTTACACTGTGGGAGGTGAGCCATACAAGGGCCAAGTTCATATATGGGAAAACTGATGCTTATGTAGTAGTATGATGTACCCTGCATGTAGGGCACAATGGAAAGGTGTGCAATCAGTGGAGGTAAACATTACAGGAAAAACACATGGTGGGGTGGAAGCGAGCTATTGAAGGAAAAAAAAAACACACAATAGCAGGTAACTAGTGGCAGAAGTAAAATTGGGATAAAATTGGGATAATTCTTCCTCAGCACTCACCAGCGCCATTTTTTCTCCACAGCTCCGCTGAGAGGAAGCTCCCCAGGATCTCCCCTGCAGATACACGGAAGAAGAGGGTAAAAAGAGAGGGGGGGCACATAATTAGGCGCAAAAAAGCAGTATAAACAGCAGCTACTGGGTTAACATTAAGTTACTGTGTTATTCCTGGGTTTACAATATATGTACAAACTGACTCATTACATGCCGCTGCGTGCTGCGGGCAACCGCTGCCCGCAGCGCAGAGCCGCCCACAGAGGAGAAGAGCAGCGGCACGGACGGGGGAAGGAGGAGGACGGAGGTGAAGGAGGGAGCCGCAGCAGCGCTTTGTTACTGGTGGAGGCGCTGCTGCTGCTGCTCCTCTGCTTCACTATAGGCTGTCTTCCGAGAACAGCCTATAGTGAAGCAGGGAGGCAGCAGCAGCATCGCCTCCACCAATAACACAGCGCTGCTGCGGCTCCCTCCTCCACCTCGTCTACTGCCCGGGAATCGTCAAGCTGCACGAGGAGCCTGAGCCAGCGGAGATGGTAAGTATGATTCTACTTTCTTTCTTTCTCTTTCTTTCTTTCTTTCTTTCTTTCTTTCTTTCTTTCTTTCTTTCTTTCTTTCTTTCTTTCTTTCTTTCTTTCTTTCTCTTTCTTTCTTTATTTCTTTCTGTCTCTTTCTTTCTTTATTTGTTGGGACTGCCTGCCGCTATGTGTAAAAATGGGGGACTGCCTACCGCAATGTGTAAAAAGGGTGGACTGCCTGCCGCTATGTGTAAAAATGGGGGACAGCCTGCCGCAATGTGTAAAAAGGGGGGACTGCCTGCCGTAATGTGTAAAAATGGGGAATCTGCCTGCCGCAATGTGTAAAAATGGCGAATCTGCCTGCCGCTATGTGTAAAAAGGGAGAATCTGCCTGCCGTAATGTGTAAAAATGGGGATTCTGCCTGCCGCAATGTGTAAAAACGGGGGACTGCCTGCCGCAACGTGTAAAAAGGGGGAATCTGCCTGCCGTAATGTGTAACAAGGGCACGCTGTCTGCCGTAATGTGTAACAAGGGCACGCTGTCTGCCGTAATGTGTAACAAGGGCACGCTGTCTGCCGCTATGTGTAAAAAGTGTACGTTGTCTGCCGTTATGTGTAAAAAGTGTACACTGTCTGCCGTAATGTGTAAAAAGTGTACGCTGTCTGCCGCTATGTTTAACAAGGGCACGCTGTCTGCCGTTATGTGTAAAAAGTGTACGCTGTCTGCCGTAATGTGTAAAAAGTGCACGCTGTCTGCCGCTATGTGTAACAAGGGCACGCTGTCTGCCGTTATGTGTAAAAAGGGGACGCTGTCTGCCGTAATGTATAAAAAGGGGGACGCTGTCTGCCGTAATGTGTAAAAAGGGGACGCTGTCTGCCGTAATGTGTAAAAAGAGGAATCTGTTCGCTGTAAGGTGTAAAAGGGTCTCTACCTGGTGTAGTGGTGCTACTGTGCGGCGTAGTTTGAAGAATGGAGACTACTGTGCACCGTTTTAGGAATTGGTATTATTTTGTGGCCACACCCCTTCCCCGCGAAGCCACGCCACTATGTATTTTTGCGCGCGCCTACGACGTGCACTGCCCCTGTTTTGCATGCAGGGGTGGGGCTCCGATGCCGTTTCTTGCACACAGTGCTAAAATGTCTAGTTACGGCACTGTTGCTAGGTATCCATTTCTCTGGCCCTGAGCAGGTCCCCCTCACCAGATCCTCTCAAGGGGTGAGGGGGTGGACTTGGATGGGATGGGGGGGGCCCAAAGCATTTTGTCGCACCTGGGCCCACCGCTTGCTAGTTCCGCCACTGCTGTAACGTGTATAAGGGGTACTAATGTGTGGTGTAATGTGAATGAAGGACAGTACTGTATGGTGTATTGTGACTAACGGGCACTACATTGCAGTTTAATATTAATTTGTACTATTCTGTGGCCACTCCCCTATATTTTTTGTGCGCGCCTTTGGCACACTCTTTTTCTGTCTTAAATGTGGGGTAGGTCTAGAACTGGCCCTGTGTATAACAATAATAATACAGTGTACATATAGTTCACCCTGCCTGTGATACAGTATATGTAATGATAATAATAATAATAATAATAATTATTATTATTATTATTATTATTATACAGAAAGAGTAGTGGAAAAGTGGTAAAGGCTAAGTCAGTAGAGCAATTTAAACATACTGTACTTGGGTTAGGCATATGCATATCCTTACAAATACCTAAGGATCAGTTAGTTTTGTTTCTCTAATGTCCTAGTGGATGCTGAGGACTCCGTAAGGACCATGGGGATAGACGGGCTCCGCAGGAGACATGGGCACTTTAAGAAAGAATTTAGGTTCTGGTGTGCACTGGCTCCTCCCTCTATGCCCCTCCTCCAGACCTCAGTTTGATACTGTGCCCAGACGAGCTGGGTGCTTTTCAGTGAGCTCTCCTGAGTTTGCTGAGAGAAAGTATTTTGTTAGGTTTTTTATTTTCAGGGAGCTCTGCTGGCAACAGACTCCCTGCATCTTGGGACTGAGGGGAGAGAAGCAGCCCTACTCTCTGAAGCTAGGTCCTGCTTCTTAGGCTACTGGACACCATTAGCTCCAGAGGGATCGGTACGCAGGATCTCACCCTCGCCGTCCGGTCCCGGAGCCGTGCCGCCGTCCCCCTCGCAGAGCCGGGAGACAGAAGCCGGGTGAGTATGAGAAGCAAAGAAGACTTCACAGGCGGCAGAAGACTCCGTGTTCTTCACTGAGGTAACGCACAGCACTGCAGCTGTGCGCCATTGCTCCACACACCTACACATACTCCGGTCACTGTAAGGGTGCAGGGCGCTGGGGGGGGGGGGGGGGGGGGGCGCCCTGGGCAGCATTTGGGACCTCTTTTGGCAAAGTTAAGCATATATACAGCTGGGCACTGTATATATGTATGAGCCCCTGCCAAAAAATTGTTGCATATTTAAGCGGGACAGAAGCCCGCCGCCGAGGGGGCGGGGCTTCTTCCTCAGCACTCACCAGCGCCATTTTTTCTCCACAGCTCCGCTAAGAGGAAGCTCCCCAGGATCTCCCCTGCAGATACATGGAAGAAGAGAGTAAAAAGAGAGGGGGGGGGGGGGGGCACATAATTAGGCGCAAAAAAGCAATATAAACAGCAGCTACTGGGTTAACATTAAGTTACTGTGTTATTCCTGGGTTTATAGCGCTGGGGTGTGGGCTGGCATACTCTCTCTCTGTCTCTCCAAAGGGCCTTGTGGGGGAACTGTCTTCAGAGAGGGCATTCCCTGTGTGTGTGGTGTGTCGGTACGCTTGTGTCGACATGTCTGATGAGGAAGGCTATGTGGAAGCAGAGCGGGAGCAAATGAATGTGGTGTCTCCGCCGACGGCGCCGACACCTGATTGGATGGATATGTGGAAGGTTTTAAATGATAATGTTAATTCCTAGCATAAAAAGTTAGAAAAAGCTGAAGCCTCAGGACAGTCAGGGTCCCAACCCGTGCCTGATCCTATGTCGCAGAGGCCGTCAGGGTCTCAGAAGCGCCCACTATCCCAAACTGTTGACACAGATACCGACATGGATTCTGACTCCAGTGTCGATTACGATGATGCAAAGTTACAGCCAAAATTGGCTAAATCCATCCGTTATATGATTATAACAATTAAGGATGTGTTGCACATCACAGAGGAAACCCCAGTCCCTGACAAGAGGGTGCATATGTATGAGGAAAAGAAGCCGGAGGTAACCTTTCCCCCCTCACACGAGCTAAATGAGTTATGTGAAAAGGCTTGGGAATCTACAGATAAAAAACTGCAGATTTCCAAAAGGATTCTTATGGCGTATCCTTTCCCGCCAACGGACAGGTTACGCTGGGAATCCTCCCCTAGGGTGGACAAAGCTTTAACACGCTTATCCAAGAAGGTAGCCCTGCCGTCACAGGATACGGCTACCCTCAAAGATGCTGCGGATCGCAAACAGGAGGTTACCCTGAAGTCCATTTATACACATTCAGGTACCTTACTGAGGCCGGCAATCGCGTCGACCTGGGTGTGTAGTGCTGTAGCAGCATGGACGGATACCTTATCTGAGGAAATTGATACAGGTTGAGTCTCCCTTATCCAAAATGCTTGGGACCAGAGGTATTTTGGATATGGGATTTTTCCGTATTTTGGAATAATTGCATACCATAATGAGATATCATGGTGATGGGACCTAAATCTAAGCACAGAATGCATTTATGTCTCATATACACCTTATACACACAGCCTGAAGGTCATTTTAGCCAATATTTTTTATAACTTTGTGCATTAAACAAAGTATGTGTACATTCACACAATTCATTTATGTTTCATATACACCTTATACACACAGCCTGCAGGTCATTTAATACAATATTTTTAATAACTTTGTGTATTAAACAAAGTTTGTGTACATTAAGCCATCAAAAAACAAAGGTTTCACTATCTCACTCTCACTCAAAAAAGTCCGTATTTCGGAATATTCCGTATTTCGGAATATTTGGATATGGGATACTCAACCTGTACCTTAGACAAGGATACTGTATTGTTGACCCTGGGGCATATTAAAGACGCTGTCCTATATATGAGAGATGCTCAAAGAGACATTAAACACAAACAAAATATTGCCACAAAGCGCCTAGGAAAACAGTACCCAATGGTTGTATAATTTAATAGTTGCTCTGCCACATGCGCTGCCACAGAACACTGTGTGTGTGTTCAAGGACGAGAAATGGGATAAGAAAAAGAGAGTGGCTGCGCAATGTGTAAGAGCATATATATGCTAATTAGGAGCTGACATGTAAGAATGTAGAAATGTTTTATTATATAGATAGCATTGATTAAGCACGTAAAAACAATATTATAGTGCAATATAGTAAAATATAAAACAGAAACACCTTGAACTTAAAATTGTATGATGTCCTCCGGTTTTAATGAGGAAGCAGATCAAATTGATTGTCCATATGCGGATCCACAATCAGGTAAGCAGCTGAACAACAGATGTTAATAAACGGAGGCCATAATAGGAAGTCTGAGTGTGGCAACAAACAAAACTGCTGTATGAATAAATACCTCTCCGTGGGCTGGTCCCGACCGAGCGTCCTCGGTCGTATGTTCCTGCAGTGCCCAACGCTGAATAATGCAGCAGAAGGAGAGAGTGTGTTTATCCCTTAATGGATGGAAGCAGTTGATCAGCAGCGTGCTGACGGAGGTCACCGGCGGCAGTTAGCAAAGGGTCCAACCCGTTACTAGATTCAGTTCCCCCAAAATTTCTACCACTGAGGCGAGACCAATTTCTCCTACCAGATATTCGTATTCAGACGCATCAGTTAGACCAAAACACCGTCCCTATGGGAACTCTCACTCCACGAATGGGTTTTCAACTAACAATATGTCAGTGAATTCCCATTTTTTAGAGAAAGATCAGATGATCTACAAGCCAAAGCCCCCCTATCATTCCCAAAACCGTTACGAACTCATCAGAATAGACTCCCCAAAGAGAGCAAGAGAGGAAAGCATAGAGGATGAAGAGGAGGACGCAGGCTGCAGGGAAAAAAAACGAGATCAGAGACCTTAAACTCAACCAACATCTATAACATCCTCAGCCCAAATTAGTAAAACAGAAATACAGTTATTATCAAAAGGCCTTAAATTCGCCCCTTCCAAACCACCAACCTTTTTTAATCTCTTTGCAGAACTTAATAGATATGTCCGCACCTTAACTCGCAAAAGATACTTTGCGACAAAAAAACTAGCCTCACGTAAATTGGATGGCATACCGATTGTTCTGGATGATATGGATAAGCATGGCTTAGATATTTTGGAATCACTCCTTATGGAAAATAATACAACCACCATTCCAATATATAGTCACAATCATAATAGTGAACGTATGTTAAAATTTAGGAATAAATCACAATTTTTTCCATTACATCATAAAAGTCCTCCTATTGATATTTTTTTTAAAAAAACACTAAATGATCTTAATATTCTTTGTCAGAAAGAAAGTAAAAATTTAAATATAGGAATAATCTATCTGTTCAGGAAAGATTTGCTCTTCAGAAGTTGGCCAATGACCCCACCCTTGTCATCAAGCCAGCTGACAAGGGTGGGGGCATCATTATTCAAAACACAGAAGACTATCTCAATGAGGCTCTGAGACAGCTTGGTGATGACAAAACCTATGTTAAGCTGTCCACTAATCCTTCTCAAGAATTCCATAAACTCTTGACCACAATGGTCAATGATGCTTCATTGAAAGGAATTTTATCCAAACAGGAATCGAGATATATATTACCCACTCACCCCATCACTCCCACCTATTATCATTTACCCAAGATACACAAGTCACTCACTGCACCTCCAGGGAGACCTATTATTTCTGGTGTGGGGTCCCTCACCTCCAATTTATCACATTTTGTTGATCACTTTTTGCAGCCGATTGCATCTTCACTTCGCTCACATATCAAAGTCACCACCTTTTTCTTAAATGAAATTTCCAATATTAAATGGAAAGATTCCTTTTTCTTTTTGACTTGTGATGTTCAAGCGCTATATTCCAATATCCCTCATCAGAAGGGCATCTCTGTTGTTGCTGATTATCTTGCTAAATCAGAATCCATAGACATGGATTTACAACAATTTATTCTTGATTCCATTACCTTCATATTATCTCATAATTATTTTATTTTTAATAAACAATATTATTTACAGATACTTGGAACGGCCATGGGGACGAGGTTCGCGCCGAGTTTCGCCAACCTATATATGGGTGCCTTTGAGGATGCCCATTTGTGGGGGCGGGACTTCGGCGCGGACCTCGTCTACTATGGCCGTTATATAGATGACCTTTTCTTTTCTTTTTGATGGGGATATTTCACTTTTTTCCAATTTTTCCAATACACTTAATGATAATGCTTTTAATTTGTGCTTCACTAGTACCATGGACAAATTCTCGATTTCCTTTTTGGATATTTCCCTGACCATAATTGATGGCCAAATCTCTACTAAAACTTTTAGGAAAGATGTTGATACTCAAAATTTCTTACACTATGATAGCTCTCACTATAAACCTTGGTTAAACAACATTCCTTATGGTCAATTAAGACGCATCAAACATAACTGTAGTAATGATGACAATTACAGATCACAGGCAGATGATCTATCTCTGTCACTCTGTAACAGAGGATATCCATTGTCTCTTATTCAAACAGCTCGTGAAAAAGTTGATGCTTTAGATCGAAAAGATTTATTAACCTATAATAAGAAAAATCATTCAATATTTGATCATGATCAACCACATTTCATGTCACAATACAATAGTTCTTCTTCAAGGATTAGGAGGATTATTCACAACAATTACCCCATTCTTCTCACGGATCAAGCTTTAAGAACTGAATTGAGTGAGACCCCGTCAGTTATCTTTAAAAAGTCGAACAGTCTTCAGCGACATCTTGCTCCTAGTTTTTTTACAGATAAAAGGACCCCCAAAATTTCCGATACCTTAGATAAAACGTCACATTGGCTTCCCAAAACTATAGGCTGTTTCAAATGCAGTTCCAAACAATGTATCTCTTGCTCTTACATTCAGAATAACTCTAAGAAGTTTTTTTCATCTGACAACACACCATTCAACATACGTTCCTTCATTAATTGCAACAGCACTTATGTAATATATATATTAATTTGCAGCTGTAATCTCATCTATGTAGGTAGAACGACACGCAGATTACGTATCAGATTTCTAGAACAGACGGAATATTCTTAAAGGATTCCTTTTTCATAGTGTCTCAAGAGATTTTTCAGAAACACATCAAAAAAATCCTGAGGAAATTAAACTTATTGGTATTGAGACCATCTCTCCTACCGATCGTGGTGGAGATAGATACAGAAAGTTATGCCTCAGGGAAAACTATTGGATTCATAAACTTAAAACTCTAGTTCCTGAGGGATTGAATGAATCCATTGAAATGGATTTATGCTAACCCTGACTCTATTCCTGCGGTCCTCCTCTACCAGCTTAATTATTTGTCTCCCTTTTTTTTCTTTTTTTCTTTACAATAAAATTACCATTAAACACCAAATAATTTGATTAACATCTTTATTATATTGATTAACCAATCATTTGATTAATCACTTTAATATTTGTCTAACATAGACATCATCTATTATAGTATATGATACTGCCATTATTTTTTGTAAACCTTTTATTCCATCCTCCTTACCCTTTTTCATGTTTCATTCTTTATTTATTTATTTATTTTATTTTACATTTGTGTTCAATTGTTATATCTGACAACTAATATACATATTTCATATAGATTAATATTATTGAAGTCACAGACTCAATTATTATTTATCATTTAATGTATACTCTACATCAATGCAGAAGTTCTGGAAACTCCTCTTTAGGTTATACTAATGATACGTATAACTCTGTTTCTAATCATAGATCTACAATATCTGTTGGCTTTTCATCTATCTTAAATGTTTCTATTGCATCTAGTTATTCACTAGTAAGCCCTGTGGCTCAACGGGCTGGAGGACTACACTATATATATCTCTCTCTATGAACTCCAACTATACGGCATAGCAGAGTGCTCGATCCTCAGTTGTTATTTTATTATGTCTCCATGCTGTTGTCTCTTATATACCTTTTTATATACTTTTTAAATATTGTTTTTTATTTTTGATAGACCTATATATATCGTAGCTGTGTTTTGGTATATTATCATCACACAACCTTAGCTCTGGATTTATTTTAGTTATGTATTATTTATTTGTTATGCTGTCTGATTATGTGTTTAAATGCACATTGCTATAACTAGGATTTAACCCCTAATTTGGATCCGTATTTAAATGATTTAAATTCGTTCAGTTTGCACTATGTAAACCGATATTGTTTTATCTCTCACTATAGCTGTTCTCTATACACACTCATCTGCTGATTATTGTTTTCTTATGTGGACCAATAATCAATTAAGTTTTTAGGAACTGACTTGTAATCTGTTTAATAGATTGTTAATTGTTGACATATGTTGCTGATTAAATTTGGGCTTTAAATACTGCTAGTCCTACAGGCTGGGATACACCTTTGATAAAGTCACATGATCTGTGACGAAACGCGTCAGGACCCCGCCTACTTGCACACCTTGACTTCATCTTATCACACAGGTAGCAAGCTGCTGTCCATAGCCTGTGACAACTCGGCCTTCGCCCCGGCTTCCTCCTCCACCGCCGGTAATTTCCATCTGCTTGCTGAGTTTGTCACACTCGGATTCCCGTCCCGGCTTATCCACCTACTGCCGGTCATTTCCATTCTCTGGGTGAATTACAGAGAGACCTCGGCTCCGGTCACGGCTTTGCTAACTGCCGCCGGTGACCTCCGTCAGCACGCTGCTGATCAACTGCTTCCATCCATTAAGGGATAAACACACTCTCTCCTTCTGCTGCATTATTCAGCGTTGGGCACTGCAGGAACATACGACCGAGGACGCTCGGTCGGGACCAGCCCACAGAGAGGTATTTATTCATACAGCAGTTTTGTTTGTTGCCACACTCAGACTTCCTATTACGGCCTCCGTTTATTAACATCTGTTGTTCAGCTGCTTACCTGATTGTGGATCCGCATATGGACATTCAATTTGATCTGCTTCCTCATTAAAACCGGAGGACATCATACAATTTTAAGTTCAAGGTGTTTCTGTTTTATATTTTACTATATTGCACTATAATATTGTTTTTACATGCTTAATCAATGCTATCTATATAATAAAACATTTCTACATTCTTACATGTCAGCTCCTAATTAGCATATATATGCTCTTAAACATTGCGCAGCCACTCTCTTTTTCTTATCCCATCAAAGAGACATTAGTCTACTGGGTTCTAGAATAAATGCTATGTCGATTTCTGCCAGAAGGGTCCTGTGGACTCGGCAATGGACAGGTGATGCCGACTCAAAAAGGCATATGGAGGTTTTACCTTACAAGGGTGAGGAATTGTTTGGGGAGGGTCTCTCGGACCTGGTCTCCACAGCTACAGCTGGAAAGTCAAATGTTTTGCCTTTTATTCCCTCACAGCCTAAGAGAGCACCGTATTATCAAATGCAGTCCTTTCGATCACAAAGAAACAAGAAAGTCCGAGGTGCGTCCTTTCTTGCCAGAGGCAGGGGCAGAGGTAGGAAGCTGCACAACACAGCTAGTTCCCAGGAACAGAAGTCCTCCCCGGCCTCTACAAAATCCACCGCATGACGCTGGGGCTCTACAGGCGGAGCTAGGCCCGGTGGGGGCACGTCTTCGAAATTTCAGCCACAAGTGGGTTTACTCCCAGGTGGATCCCTGGGCGATAGAAATTGTGTCTCAGGGATACAAGCTGGAATTCGAAGAGATGCCCCCTCACCGATACCTCAAATCGTCCCTACCAGCTTCCCCCCACGAGAGGGAAATAGTGTTAACTGCAATTCACAAATTGTATCTTCAAGAGGTGGTGGTCAAGGTTCCCCTCCTTCAACAGGGAAGGGGTTATTATTCGACCATGTTTGTAGTCCCGAAACCGGACGGTTCGGTCAGACCCATATTGAATTTAAAATCCCTGAACATATACCTGAAAAGGTTCAAGTTCAAGATGGAATCGCTGAGAGCGGTCATCGCAAGCCTGGAAGGGGGGGATTTTATGGTGTCTCTGGACATAAAGGATGCATACCTTCATGTCCCCATTTATCCACCTCATCAGGCGTACCTCAGATTTGTGGTACAGGATTGTCATTACCAATTTCAGACGTTGCCGTTTGGTCTCTCCACGGCACCGAGAATATTTACCAAGGTAATGGCGGAAATTATGGTACTCCTGCGGATGCAAGGGGTCACCATTATCCCGTACTTGGACGATCTCCTCATAAAAGCGAGATCAAGAGAGCAGTTGCTGAACAGCGTTGCACTTTCTCTGGAAGTGTTACGGCAACACGGCTGGATTCTGAATATTCCAAAGTCGCAGTTGGTTCCTACGACTCGTCTGCCTTTCCTGGGCATGATTCTAGACACAGACCAGAAAAGGGTTTATCTCCCGATAGAGAAAGCTCAGGAACTCATGACACTGGTCAGGAACCTATTAAAACCAAAACAGGTGTCAGTACATCACTGCACCCGAGTCCTGGGAAAGATGGTGGCATCATACGAGGCCATTCCCTTCGGCAGGTTCCATGCGAGAACCTTTCAATGGGACTAACTGGACAAGTGGTCCGAATCACATCTTCAGATGCATCAGTTAATCACCCTATCCCCCAGGGCCAGGGTGTCACTCCTGTGGTGGCTGCAGAGCGCTCACCTTCTCGAGGGCCGCAGATTCGGCATTCAGGACTGGGTCCTGGTGACCATGGACGCAAGCCTCCGAGGTTGGGGAGCAGTCACACAGGGAAGAAATTTCCAAGGTCTGTGGTCAAGTCAAGAGACTTGCCTTCACATCAACATTCTGGAACTAAGGGCCATGTACAACGCCCTACGTCAAGCGGAGACCCTGCTTCGCGACCAACCGGTTCTGATTCAGTCAGACAACATCACCGCAGTGGCTCATGTAAACCGACAAGGCGGCACAAGGAGCAGGGTGGCGATGGCGGAAGCCACCAGAATTCTTCGCTGGGCGGAGAATCACGTAAGCTTACTGTCAGCAGTGTTCATCCCGGGCGTGGACAACTGGGAAGCAGACTTCCTCAGCAGACACGACCTCCACCCAGGAGAGTGGGGACTTCATCAGGAAGTCTTCGCACAGATTACAAGTCGGTGGGAACTGCCACAGGTGGACATGATGGCATCCCGCCTCAACAAAAAGTTACAGAGGTATTGTGCCAGGTCAAGAGACCCACAGGCGATAGCTGTGGACGCCCTGGTGACACCGTGGGTGTTCCAGTCGGTCTATGTATTTCCTCCTCTTCCTCTCATACCCAAGGTGCTAAGGATAATAAGAAAAAGAGGAGTGAGAACAATCCTCATTGTTCCAGATTGGCCACGAAGGACTTGGTATCCAGATCTACAAGAAATGCTCACAGAGGACCCGTGGCCTCTTCCTCTAAGACAGGACTTGTTGCAACAGGGGCCCTGTCTGTTCCAAGACTTACCGCGGCTGCGTTTGACGGCATGGCGGTTGAACGCCGGATCCTAGCAGAGAAAGGCATTCCAGATGAGGTCATTCCTACGCTGATAAAGGCTAGGAAGGACGTGACAGCTCAACATTATCACCGTATATGGCGAAAATATGTTGCTTGGTGTGAGGCCAGGAATGCTCCTACGGAGGATTTCCAGCTGGGCCGTTTCCTTCACTTCCTACAGTCCGGAGTGAATTTGGGCCTAAAATTGGGTTCCATTAAGGTCCAGATTTCGGCCCTATCCATTTTCTTTCAAAAGGAGTTGGCTTCTCTACCTGAAGTTCAGACGTTTGTAAAGGGAGTGCTGCATATTCAGCCTCCTTTTGTGCCTCCAGTGGCACCTTGGGATCTTAACGTGGTGTTAAGTTTCCTGAAATCCCACTGGTTTGAACCACTTAAAACGGTGGAGTTGAATATCTCACGTGGAAGGTGGTCATGCTATTAGCCTTGGCTTCGGCTAGGCGTGTGTCTGAGTTGGCGACTTTGTCACATAAAAGCACCTATCTGGTTTTTCATGTGGATAGAGCAGAATTGCGGACCCGTCCACAATTTCTGCCGAAAGTGGTTTCATCTTTTCATATAAATCAACCTATTGTGGTGCCTGTGGCTACTACTGACTTGGAGGATTCCGAGTTGCTTGATGTGGTCAGGGCTTTGAAGGTTTATGTAGCCAGAACGGCTAGGGTCAGGAAAACAGAGTCGTTGTTTATCCTGTATGCATCCAACAAGCTTGGTGCTCCTGCTTCAAAGCAAACTATTGCTCGCTGGATCTGTAACACGATTCAGCAGGCTCATTCTGCGGCTGGATTGCCGCTGCCAAAATCAGTTAAGGCCCATTCCACTAGGAAGGTGGGCTCTTCTTGGGCGGCTGCCCGAGGGGTCTCGGCATTACAACTTTGCAGAGCGGCTACTTTGTCAGGTTCAAACACTTTTGCAAAGTTCTACAAGTTTGATACCCTGGCTGAGGAGGACCTCTTGTTTGCTCAATCGGTGCTGCAGAGTCATCCGCACTCTCCCGCCCGTTTGGGAGCTTTGGTATAATCCCCATGGTCCTTCTGGAGTCCCCAGCATCCACTAGAACGTTAGAGAAAATGAGATTTTACTTACCGGTAAATCTATTTCTCGTAGTCCGTAGTGGATGCTGGGCGCCCGTCCCAAGTGCGGACTTCTTCTGCAATGCTTGTATATAGTTATTGCTTCAATAAGGGTTATGTTATGATTGCATCAGGGTTTGACCTGATGCTCTGTTGTTTGTCATACTGTTAACTGGTTGTTTTCACATGTCATACGGTATGATTGGTGTGGCTGGTATGAATCTTGCCCTGGATTACCAAAATCCTTTCCTTGTAGTGTCAGCTCTTCTGGGCACAGTTTCTCTAACTGAGGTCTGGAGGAGGGGCATAGAGGGAGGAGCCAGTGCACACCAGAACCTAAATTCTTTCTTAAAGTGCCCATGTCTCCTGCGGAGCCCTTCTATCCCCATGGTCCTTACGGAGTCCCCAGCATCCACTACGGACTACGAGAAATAGATTTACTGGTAAGTATAATCTTATTTTTTTCATGTGTATTTTGTGTTTTATTTTTTTCCTGTGGGGGACTATGAGTGTGTTGGTTTTTTTTCATGTGAATCATATGTGTTTTATTTTTTATTTTTGTGATCTACAGATTACCTTGTGAGATTGTTACATTATTACCTGTACTCGCAATATTTCACACACAGAGTTAATGACAGTTGTGTAAATATATGAGGGTTTATTCCACCAAGGGGTGCCAAAATCTATATCCACTTACCCAACAAATTAGGCTCAGGCCGACCCTGGTTGTGAGGTTATGACCCGGCCGCATAATGTATGACACGTGCTTGCAGGTGGGAAAGCGGAGGCGGGTGAGCTGCTGAGAATGCCAGGCGGATCCACTGACAGCATCTCTGGATGAGGGGCAGCCATTAAATTGATTAAAGGTTGGTGTTGCTGAACACAGACTAAAATTTTAGTGGCTCTCATGAGTGTGAGGGTTCCCAATTTATTTTGAGACAGGGTTTTGCATGTTTTTTTTTATATTTTCCCACACTGTGTGTCTTTAGTTGTTTTCACTGGACACCATGTTTGGTAACATTCTGGGGTGGGGGCAGTTCATGCAAACACTGGGGGGGGGGGGTATTTGAAGCACATAGGGGGCCATGTGGGGTAACATGCTGAGATGGGGGGCAGGACAGGGAGATGCTGGGGCAATTTGGGTACACAGGGTGCTATGTGTGGTAACAGTCTGTTGGGGGGGGCAGGTCTGGGAATCGATAGGGGCATTTGTGACATTTAGAGGGCTGTGTGGCATAATGTGTTATAAGGGGCATTACTGGGTGGACATACTAATGTGCAAGGGACATTACTGTATGGGGTATGATGTAGTGCAAGGGGCATTACTGTGTGGTGCATAATATGGTGCAAGGGGCATTACTGTGTGGGGCATACTAAGGTGCAAGGGACATTACTATGTGGGACATGATATGGTGCAAGGGACATTACTGTGTAGGTCATGATTTGGTGCAAGGGGCATTACTGTGTGGTTCATGATATGGTGCAAGGGACATTACTGTGTGGGTCATGATATGGTGCAAGGGGCATTACTTTATGGGTCATGATATGGTGCAAGGGACATTACTGTATAGGTCATGATATGGTGCAAGGGGTATTACTGTGTGGGGCATACTAAGGTGCAAGGGCATTACTGTGTGGGGCATACTAAGGTGCAAGGGCATTACTGTGTGATGCAATGTGAATAAGGGACAATACTGTGCTTTGTACTGTGACTAAGGTACACTACTGTGGCATAATTTGAATTAGGGTACTATTGTGACATCACCACATTTTTTAGTGCGCGCCGTACAGGGACACCAATGCTCTTTATGTATACAGTGCACCAAAATGTGTAGTTACAGCTCTACTTTGGTGTGCACAGATGTCCCCTCCTCTGTGACCAACCCCCTGTCCTAAATAATTCCTACAGTGAGGACTATCTAATCATCTACATCTACTAAGCCAGGGCTTGGTCAATTGCGAAAATGCCATCCCTTTTCTTGTGGTGTGACCTACACCCAGTGTCGGACTGGAGCATGAAGGAGCCCACCGGGGGTATGATCAGAGGTGTGGCCAGCCTCCAAAGGGGTGTGGCCAGCCACCACAGAGGTTTGGCTAACCATTATAGAGTACCTGGTCTGGACTCCTTGATAATTTATATAGTAATTAATGCTAGTGCATGCATGATAATGTGCCAGATTAATGACAGCAATGTACTGTAGAGAATACATCATAATCCTGTGTGGTATAAGGTAACATATGTATAATATATCATTCAAGTGCACAATATAGAACCTGATCCCTAGAGGAGGAGGGGCCCCCAGGCAGTGGGGCCTACCGGTGGTTTTCCCTGTACCCCTGTGGGCCAGTCCGAGCCTGCCTACACCAATTAAGTCTCAGCTTTACCTTACCAAATTCTAAATGTCTGACTATGGCACATGTGTGAATCCCCTGCAGGATGAGCTTTGTTGGGTGTATTTAATAGAGAATGATGTACACTTGTATGTTGTTATAATATTAATTATATTTGCAAGAGCACAAACTAAGAAGTAGGAGGAGTCAGGAATAATAGGGGAAGAGTCAAATGCTGACACCAAGGTGGGCCTGTATGATTAAAAAATGCCAGGGCCTATTTTTAGCCCCAGTCCGGCCCTGGCTGCAGGTAAAATGGGGATCATAGTGCAAGCATCATGTTTCCGGAGATCTGTGCATGTGCACTATAGAAATCACAGGAAAAATAGCTCCCTGATATCTGTGAGTTCACTGTAAGAACAGCCCATCTCACAAGTAATTGGATTGATAGACCCCTATAAGTATTCCATTGCTGAGCTCCTCTCTGCAGCAGCTACTGTACGTAAATTCAAAGCAACTATACAGCAACAAAATCTCCCACTCCATTACATATTTTCATAAACATACCCGCTGTCTATGTATCAGACATGTTTTAATGTTTAATAGCTTCACACACTTGGAAAGTTACAGGGAAATTGTTAACTGCCCTGTTTTGTATGCATGGGTGTAACTATGGGGGTAATTCCAAGTTGATCGCAGCAGGATTTTTGATAGCAATTGGGCAAAACCATGTGCACTGCAGGGGAGGCAGATATAACATGTGTAGAGAGAGTAAGATTTGGGTGGGTTATTTTGTTTCTGTGCAGGGTAAATACTGGCTGCTTTATTTCTGCACTGCAAATTAGATTGCAGATTGAACACACCCCACCCAAATCTAACTCTCTCTGCACATGTTATATCTGCCTCCCCTGCAGTGCACATGGTTTTGCCCAATTGCTAACAAAAATCCTGCTGCAATCAACTTGGAATTACCCCCTACTAAGGGACCCAGAGGCTTAAGGGGGCCTGTTCCCAGGTGGCAAAGTTTCATACCAATTTCCTGGATTTACCTGCTAAGCAATTAGGTCTAATTCATTGCCCATCCTGAATTGTGTGACATTACCTTTTTACTCTGAACACGTGTCAGCAGGGGTGGATTGGGATGGAAAACAAGCCTGGGAAATTTATGGGAGTGAGGGGCCGGGTCTGTTGAGGGGGGCGGTATTCCTCCTCATAGAGCCTAATTGTACGCAATTGCAGCCTTCTTTGCGTCTTTTGCTGCAATTGTGTCTGAGACCAGGGGTGGATAGGGAACTAAAAGTGGCCCTGTAAAATTTTGTGTAAATGGCCTAACATGGGCAGTATCACTGGATGGCAGAGTTGCTGTACTGCAGAGGTGGAATAAAATAATGAATGTGGACAATGCAGTGTACTGAGTATGTTGGGCTGCCTGTCGTATGGTTGATGGGGCCACATGACACACAAAACAGGCCCCATAGATACATCAGCCTACCAGCAATCTTCCTGGTGAGCCCTATGGCCAATCCTCCCCTGTGTGTCAGTAATGCAATTTACCTTCACACTGCCACAGTAGATATAAAAATCAGAGAATATCAAAATGTAACTACAAAATGTATCTAATAATGATGTCTCGCAATTATGTAGACAGCATAAGGAGAAAGATGCTTTAAAATGGTAAGGTAGGGCTATGTTTTATCCTATATATCCACTGATGATGCTATTGTTGGAAATACCAGAACCTGAGCACTTAATGTGTTTGGAGAGCTGCTTTATCCCATTGTGCCAAGGCAGTTAAAAGTGGAATGAGAGACACCAACACAGGCACAGTGAAAGATAGGATAGAGCGGTATTTGCTGTGAGTTTTCAGGGTTTATTTTATGCATAATTGATGATGCACGTGTTAAATTGATGACATCATAACAATGCTTAATTGGCCAATTAAGTGAAGCTTCATTATACCTGATGTGGGCAGTTACTACGGTAGCTTGAGAAAGGGCACTTGGCTGCCAGAAATGGCGCTGAATTTTTCAAATGCTGTAAATAAACACTTTGGTGTTTAAATCAGAACATAGCGGTATATTTACTAAGCCTTGGAGATAGAAAAAGGAGAGAGAGATAAAGCACCAACCAATCAGCTCCTAACTGCCAAGTTACAGGCTGTGATTGAAAAATGACAGGAGCTGATTGATAGTACATAGGGGGTCATTCCGAGTTGATCGCTTGCTAGAAGTTTTTAGCAGCTGTGCAAACGCTATGCCGCCGCCCACTGGGAGTGTTTTTTAGCTTAGCAGAAGTGCGAATGAAGGGATCGCAGAGTGGCTACATAATAATTTTGTGCAGTTTCAGAGTAGCTTTGACTTACTCAGCGCTTGCGATCACTTCAGACCATTCAGTTCCTGATTTGACGTCACAAACACGCCCTGCGTTCGCCCAGCCATGCCTGCGTTTTTCCTGGCACGCCTGCGTTTTTCCGACCACTCCCTAAAAGCGGTCAGTTGACACCAGTCAGTTGACACCCAGAAATGCCCTCTTCCTATCAATCACTCTGCGTCTGCCAGTGCGACTTAAAAGCTTCGCTAGACCCTGTGTAAAACTACATCATTCGTTGTAATAATACGTTGCACGTGCACATTGCGCCGCATACGCATTTTTGCCTCATCGCTGCACAGCGAACAAATGCAGCTAGCGATCAACTTGGAATGACCACGATAGTGTGGCTGATACAGACTTGAATGCAAGCTGGTTTGGTGAATGCATCTTACATGTTGCTCTGTGAATGCTTAAACAGACAGAGAGGTAAGAGGGTCCTGCTTAAAATCTATAGGATAACAGGAGTTTAATACATGAGGTGCTACATATTGGTCCAGCCAACTGGCAAGGGTAAAAACTTCTTGCCAGACTATATGATAACTACAGACCAGTTATTTGCCATGTCACTAACTTTTGTGCCCAACTTTGCTGGGTCTTTTTCCTCTCCTAGCAGCACTCGGGCACCTGCCGAGTGCTAGATGATGGAAGGGAAAGGGCGAAGCTGCCTGTTACACCTATCTAGTCGCTATGAAATGTGAAAACTTATTTTCCCCCTACATATGACTGTAGGAGTAGAATTTTTTTGAGAGTGTGTAAACACCCCCACTCCTGGCGCACCTTGATTGGGTAAATTAAAAGAAAGCTATACAACAGCTGCAAGCACTGGGGGACTGCTGGTTCCCCCAAAAAACAGAAATGAAAATATATACAGAAGTGCTGCGCTTGAGGTGAGCTTGATTATTTTGTAAAGTAAATAAAATATATATATATATATAAAAATGAGTAGGTGTCTGCTTAAATCAATCGGCAACTCACACGGAACTTGCTAATATAAACAAATTTAATAACACACACAAAATAAAATAAAACAGATAATAAAACAAATGTTTAAAACATGTAGCTCAAGCACACTGATAGGTTTGCTAAATAAATCACTGAAATGAGAGAGTTAGAAATAATGTCACTTCAATGTTGCCACATAGACCTAATTGTGGTCTCTTTGTATCGATTGAAACTGATAAGCAACAGTTAGTACAGCCTATTGGAGAATAGTTGAGCAGAACTCTTGTACCTCTAAGCTACTGGCGTCCCAGTGCAGAGGAAAAAGCCGCTGGTGATAATTACCCGTCCTGCGGGAAGATGCAGTATCGCGGCACAAGAGGAACCGGAGCAGCTACCGTGCGTCCGCCGCTGGCACTAGCAGAGTGCAGATGAATGGATCTTGGCAAGCCTGTAATGATGCTGCAATGATACGCTGAGCAGGCGTTCCGGTAAGATGTTCTCTACGGCTGATTAGCAGGTTCAATTGCACCGCTGCGGGTGAAGGTAACTGGCAACAATCAGTGCGTCTGTGAGCTGAACAAAGGAGTGACGTCACTCCTTTGTTCAGCTCACAGACGCACTGATTGTTGCCAGTTACCTTCACCCGCAGCGGTGCAATTGAACCTGCTAATCAGCCGTAGAGAACATCTTACCGGAACGCCTGCTCAGCGTATCATTGCAGGAGTAGAATTTACCAAAGTTGGTTAGTACCCCTTATACACATTAATCCACACAATATTGCCTCTATTTCAAGTTATACCACGCTGTAATTAGTGATGAGCGGGTTCGGTTTCTCGGAATCCGAACCCCCCCGAACTTCAGCTTTTTTTACACGGGGCCGAGCAGGCTCGGATCCTCCCGCCTTGCTCGGTTAACCCGAGCGCGCCCGAACGTCATCATCCCGCTGTCGGATTCTCGCGAGGCTCGGATTCTATCGCGAGACTCGGATTCTATATAAGGAGCCGCGCGTCGCCGCCATTTTCACACGTGCATTGAGATTGATAGGGAGAGGACGTGGCTGGCGTCCTCTCCATTTATAGAGAAGAGAGTAGAGAGTTAGAGACACTATTTACTAATTTTGGGGAGCATATTAGGACTGGAGTACTACTACTTGCTGATAGTGTGACCAGTGACCATTGACCACCAGTTTAATTAATCCGTTCTCTGCCTGAAAAAAAATGATACACAGTGTGACACAGTCACATACCATATCTGTGCTAAGCCTCAGTGTGCTGCATCATCATATGTAATACTGTATATCTGACTGTGCTGAGTGCTCACTGCTCACACAGCTTAATTGTGGGGGAGACTGGGGAGCAGTTAGAGCAGGAGTACATAAATAATATATTTTAAGTACAGTGCACACTTTTGCTGCCAGAGTGCCACACTGCCAGTGTGACTGACCAGTGACCACACTGACCACCAGTATATTGTGATTGTCTGCTTAGGACGGAGTACTACTTGCTGATAGTGTGACCAGTGACTAGTGACCACCACCAGTTTAATTAATCCGTTCACTGCCTGAAAAAAAACGATACACAGTGTGACACAGTCACATACCATATCTGTGCTCAGCCCAGTGTGCTGCATCATATGTAATACTGTATATCATTATCTGACTGTGCTGAGTGCTCACTGCTCACACAGCTTAATTGTGGGGGAGACTGGGGAGCAGTTATAGCAGGAGTACATATTTTAAGTACAGTGCACACTTTTGCTGCCAGAGTGCCACTGCCAGTGTGACTGACCAGTGACCACTGATCACCAGTATATTGTGATTGTCTGCTGACCACCAGTATATTGTGATTGTCTGCCTGAAAAAGTTAAACACTCGTCGTGTGGTGTTTTTATAAACGCATTCTGCAGACAGTGTCCAGCAGGTCCGTCATTACATAATATATACCTGTCCGGCTGCAGTACTAGTGTGATATATATATATTTTAATTTTATCTCATTATCATCCAGTCTATATTAGCAGCAGACACAGTACAGTAGTCCACGGCTGTAGCTACCTCTGTGTCGGCAGTCGCTCGTCCATCCATAATTGTATACCACCTACCCGTGGTTTTTTTTTTTTTCTATCTTCTTGATACTAGTAGCTTACTTTAGGAGTCTGCAGTGCTGACAGACAGTGTCCAGCAGGTCCGTCATTACATAATATATACCTGTCCGGCTGCAGTACTAGTGTGATATATATATATATATTTTAATTTTATCTCATTATCATCCAGTCTATATTAGCAGCAGACACAGTACGGTAGTCCACGGCTGTAGCTGATTCTGTGTCGGCAGTCGCTCGTCCATCCATAATTGTATACCACCTACCCGTGGTTTTTTTTTTTCTATCTTCTTGATACTAGTAGCTTACTTTAGGAGTCTGCAGTGCTGACAGACAGTGTCCAGCAGGTCCGTCATTACATAATATATACCTGTCCGGCTGCAGTACTAGTGTGATATATATATATATTTTAATTTTATCTCATTATCATCCAGTCTATATTAGCAGCAGACACAGTACGGTAGTCCACGGCTGTAGCTACCTCTGTGTCGGCAGTCGCTCATCCATCCATAATTGTATACCACCTACCCGTGGTTTTTTTTTTCTATCTTCTTGATACTAGTAGCTTACTTTAGGAGTCTGCAGTGCTGACAGACAGTGTCCAGCAGGTCCGTCATTACATAATATATACCTGTCCGGCTGCAGTACTAGTGTGATATATATAAATATATTTTAATTTTATCTAATTATCATCCAGTCTATATTAGCAGCAGACACAGTACGGTAGTCCACGGCTGTAGCTACCTCTGTGTCGGCAGTCGCTCGTCCATCCATAATTGTATACCACCTACCCGTGGTTTTTTTTTTTCTATCTTCTTGATACTAGTAGCTTACTTTAGGAGTCTGCAGTGCTGACAGACAGTGTCCAGCAGGTCCGTCATTACATAATATATACCTGTCCGGCTGCAGTACTAGTGTGATATATATATATATTTTAATTTTATCTCATTGTCATCCAGACTATATTAGCAGCAGACACAGTACGGTAGTCCACGGCTGTAGCTACCTCTGTGTCGGCAGTCGCTCGTCATCCATAAGTATACTAGTATCCATCTCCATTGTTTACCTGAGGTGCCTTTTAGTTGTGCCTATTAAAATATGGAGAACAAAAATGTTGAGGTTCCAAAAATAGGGAAAGATCAAGATCCACTTCCACCTCGTGCTGAAGCTGCTGCCACTAGTCATGACCGAGATGATGAAATGCCAGCAACGTCGTCTGCCAAGGCCGATGCCCAATGTCATAGTACAGAGCATGTAAAATCCAAAACACCAAATATCAGTAAAAAAAGGACTCAAAAATCTAAAATAAAATTGTCGGAGGAGAAGCGTAAACTTGCCAATATGCCATTTACCACACGGAGTGGCAAGGAACGGCTGAGGCCCTGGCCTATGTTCATGGCTAGTGGTTCAGCTTCACATGAGGATGGAAGCACTCAGCCTCTTGCTAGAAAAATGAAAAGACTCAAGCTGGCAAAAGCACAGCAAAGAACTGTGCGTTCTTCGAAATCACAAATCCACAAGGAGAGTCCAATTGTGTCGTTTGCGATGCCTGACCTTCCCAACACTGGACGTGAAGAGCATGCGCCTTCCACCATTTGCACGCCCCCTGCAAGTGCTGGAAGGAGCACCCGCAGTCCAGTTCCTGATAGTCAGATTGAAGATGTCAGTGTTGAAGTACACCAGGATGAGGAGGATATGGGTGTTGCTGGCGCTGGGGAGGAAATTGGCCAGGAGGATTCTGATGGTGAGGTGGTTTGTTTAAGTCAGGCACCCGGGGAGACACCTGTTGTTTGTGGGAGGAATAGGGCCATTGACATGCCTGGTGAAAATACCAAAAAAATCAGCTCTTCGGTGTGGAAGTATTTCAACAGAAATGCGGACAACATTTGTCAAGCCGTGTGTTGCCTTTGTCAAGCTGTAATAAGTAGGGGTAAGGACGTTAACCACCTCGGAACATCCTCCCTTATACGTCACCTGCAGCGCATTCATCATAAGTCAGTGACAAGTTCAAAAACTTTGGGCGACAGCGGAAGCAGTCCACTGACCAGTAAATCCCTTCCTCTTGTAACCAAGCTCACGCAAACCACCCCACCAACTCCCTCAGTGTCAATTTCCTCCTTCCCCAGGAATGCCAATAGTCCTGCAGGCCATGTCACTGGCAATTCTGACGAGTCCTCTCCTGCCTGGGATTCCTCCGATGCATCCTTGCGTGTAACGCCTACTGCTGCTGGCGCTGCTGTTGTTGCTGCTGGGAGTCGATGGTCATCCCAGAGGGGAAGTCGTACTCGTAAGACCACTTTTACTACTTCCACCAAGCAATTGACTGTCCAACAGTCCTTTGCGAGGAAGATGAAATATCACAGCAGTCATCCTGCTGCAAAGCGGATAACTGAGGCCTTGGCATCCTGGGCGGTGAGAAACGTGGTTCCGGTATCCATCATTACTGCAGAGGCAACTAGAGACTTGTTGGAGGTACTGTGTCCCCGGTACCAAATACCATCTAGGTTCCATTTCTCTAGGCAGGCGATACCGAAAATGTACACAGACCTCAGAAAAAGACTCACCAGTGTCCTAAAAAATGCAGTTGTACCCAATGTCCACTTAACCACGGACATGTGGACAAGTGGAGCAGGGCAGGCTCAGGACTATATGACTGTGACAGCCCACTGGGTAGATGTATGGACTCCCGCCGCAAGAACAGCAGCGGCGGCACCAGTAGCAGCATCTCACAAACGCCAACTCTTTCCTAGGCAGGCTACGCTTTGTATCACCGCTTTCCAGAATACGCACACAGCTAAAAACCTCTTACGGCAACTGAGGAAGATCATCGCAGAATGGCTTACCCCAATTGGACTCTCCTGTGGATTTGTGGCATCGGACAACGCCAGCAATATTGTGTGTGCATTAAATATGGGCAAATTCCAGCACGTCCCATGTTTTGCACATACCTTGAATTTGGTGGTGCAGAATTATTTAAAAAACGAGAGGGGCGTGCAAGAGATGCTGTCGGTTGCCAGAAGAATTGCGGGACACTTTCGGCGTACAGGCACCACGTACAGAAGACTGGAGCACCACCAAAAACGCCTGAACCTGCCCTGCCATCATCTGAAGCAAGAAGTGGTAACGAGGTGGAATTCAACCCTCTATATGCTTCAGAGGTTGGAGGAGCAGCAAAAGGCCATTCAAGCCTATACAACTGAGCACGATATAGGAGGTGGAATGCACCTGTCTCAAGCGCAGTGGAGAATGATTTCAACGTTGTGCAAGGTTCTGCAACCTTTTGAACTTGCCACACGTGAAGTCAGTTCAGACACTGCCAGCCTGAGTCAGGTCATTCCCCTCATCAGGCTTTTGCAGAAGAAGCTGGAGACATTGAAGGAGGAGCTAACACAGAGTGATTCTGCTAGGCATGTGGGACTTGTGGATGGAGCCCTTAATTCGCTTAACAAGGATTCACGGGTGGTCAATCTGTTGAAATCAGAGCACTACATTTTGGCCACCGTGCTCGATCCTAGATTTAAAACCTACCTTGGATCTCTCTTTCCGGCAGACACAAGTCTGCTGGGGTTCAAAGAACTGCTGGTGACAAAATTGTCAAGTCAAGCGGAACGCGACCTGTCAACATCTCCTCCTTCACATTCTCCCGCAACTGGGGGTGCGAGGAAAAGGCTCAGAATTCCGAGCCCACCCGCTGGCGGTGATGCAGGGCAGTCTGGAGCGACTGCTGATGCAGGGCAGTCTGGAGCGACTGCTGATGCTGACATCTGGTCCGGACTGAAGGACCTGACAACGATTACGGACATGTCGTCTACTGTCACTGCATATGATTCTCTCCCCATTGAAAGAATGGTGGAGGATTATATGAGTGACCGCATCCAAGTAGGCACGTCAGACAGTCCGTACTTATACTGGCAGGAAAAAGAGGCAATTTGGAGGCCCTTGCACAAACTGGCTTTATTCTGCCTAAGTTGCCCTCCCACAAGTGTGTACTCCGAAAGAGTGTTTAGTGCCGCCGCTCACCTTGTCAGCAATCGGCGTACGAAGTTACATCCAGAAAATGTGGAGAAGATGATGTTCATTAAAATGAATTATAATCAATTCCTCCGTGGAGACATTGACCAGCAGCAATTGCCTCCACAAAGTACACAGGGAGCTGAGATGGTGGATTCCAGTGGGGACGAATTGATAATCTGTGAGGAGGGGGATGTACACGGTGATATATCGGAGGATGATGATGAGGTGGACATCTTGCCTCTGTAGAGCCAGTTTGTGCAAGGAGAGATTAATTGCTTCTTTTTGGTGGGGGTCCAAACCAACCCGTCATTTCAGTCACAGTCGTGTGGCAGACCCTGTCACTGAAATGATGGGTTGGTTAAAGTGTCCTGTTTATACAACATAAGGGTGGGTGGGAGGGCCCAAGGACAATTCCATCTTGCACCTCTTTTTTCTTTAATTTTTCTTTGCGTCATGTGCTGTTTGGGGAGTAGTTTTTTGAAGGGCCAGCCTGCGTGACACTGCAGTGCCACTCCTAGATGGGCCAGGTGTTTGTGTCGGCCACTTGGGTCGCTTAGCTTACTCACACAGCTACCTCATTGCGCCTCTTTTTTTCTTTGCGTCATGTGCTGTTTGGGGAGTAGTTTTTTGAAGGGCCAGCCTGCGTGACACTGCAGTGCCACTCCTAGATGGGCCAGGTGTTTGTGTCGGCCACTTGGGTCGCTCAGCTTACTCACACAGCTATCTCATTGCGCCTCTTTTTTTCTTTGCGTCATGTGCTGTTTGGGGAGTAGTTTTTTGAAGGGCCAGCCTGCGTGACACTGCAGTGCCACTCCTAGATGGGCCAGGTGTTTGTGTCGGCCACTTGGGTCGCTTAGCTTAGCCATCCAGCGACCTCGGTGCAAATTTTAGGACTAAAAATAATATTGTGAGGTGTGAGGTGTTCAGAATAGACTGAAAATGAGTGGAAATTATGGTTATTGAGGTTAATAATACTTTGGGATCAAAATGACCCCCAAATTCTATGATTTAAGCTGTTTTTGAGGGTTTTTTGAAAAAAACACCCGAATCCAAAACACACCCGAATCCGACAAAAAAAATTCGGTGAGGTTTTTGCCAAAACGCGTTCGAACCCAAAACACGGCCGCGGAACCGAACCCAAAACCAAAACACAAAACCCGAAAAATTTCCGGCGCTCATCACTAGCTGTAATGCCTTTTATTAACATAATGTCACACAGTCATGCTGCATATTCACATTATGCAACACAGGAGTGCCCCTTATTAACATTATGCCACACAATAATGGTGGTCATTCCGAGTTGTTCGCTCGCTGCCGATTTTTGCAGTGCAGCGATTAAGTAAAAAAATGGCAAAAATGCGCATGGTACGCAGCGCGCATGCGCTAAGTACTTTCACACAAAACTTTGTAGATTTACACAAGCTTGAGCGACGTTTTTTCATCACTCGAGTGATCGTAGTGTGATTGACAGGACGTGGGTATTTCTGGGTGGAAACTGACCGCCTGCGTTTTTTAGCACACTCCCCGAAAACGCTCAGTTACCACCCAGAAATGCCCCTTTCCTGTCAATCACTCACCGATCAGCAGTGCGACTGAAAAGAGCCGCACGATCAACAGCAAAACTGCTAAGTTTTTCGTTAAATAACTATGGGAGTGTGCTAAAAAACGCAGGCGTGCCAGATAAAAATGCAGGAGTGGCTGGAGAAATGGGGGAGTGGCTGGCCGAACGCAGGGCGTGTTTGTGATGTCAAACCAGGAACTAAACGGACTGAGGTGATCACAGTCTAGGAGTAGGTCTGGAGCTACTCAGAAACTGCAGCAAATTATTTAGTAGCAGTTCTGCTAATCTTTCGTTTGCTATTTTGCTAAGCTAAGATACACTCCCAGAGGGCGGCGGCCTAGCGTTTTCAATGCTGCTAAAAGCAGCTAGCGAGCGAACAACTCGGAATGAGGGCCCATGTCCCTTATTCATGTTATGCCACACATTAGTGGCCTTTATGCACATTATGCCACACAGTGGTGCCCCTTATTCACATACTGCCACATAGTAGTGCCCCTTATTCAAATTATGCCACACAATAGTACCCTTATTCAGTTTTATGCTACACAGTAAATGCCCCTTAGCCACATTATGCCACAGTAGTACCTCTTACCAAAGTCTACTATTTCTCAAAGCACTAATCAGCGCTGCTGGCTAGAGGAAAAAGGAGGGGGCCCATATGGAGACTGCACATGGGCCAACTTCTTTCATGATTTGCCACCCTATATGGTATATGAAGGAGGGGGAGGACAATACAAGATGCAGTATGTACCCTAACTATAAGAGAATAATAGTACAATAGGGTTCAACAGCTGCTGAGTTACACAGTCTGTATGAAATGTTCAATGCAGCAGTTCCAGGCAGAGCACAGGAGGGTGAACAGGAGATCAAAGTAGTACAATAGAAATCACATTATATACTGTAGACAAAAAAATGCAGGTCCTGCTGATGAACACTAGATGTCAGTGTTGAAGGTCATAGTAAATAAAAAATGATCGTTGCCCCTTGAAGTGACAGTGAGTTATAAGACAGCACAGTGATATAGACAGAGTATCCATCTAATATAGCATGCATTCTCAGGGGCGTATCATGAGAGGAGGGGGCCCGTGTGCAGTCTTCGTCTGGGCCCAGTCCTTTTTACTCTAGCCGGAAGCGCTGATTATTGCTCTGAGCACTAGTAGACTGGTTGCTTGCCACACCATTTTCCCAGACATTTCCATACTGTGCATGCAGGGCGTTTTAAGAGAGGAGGAGGCCCTTCTTCAGCCTCCTCCGCTCGGGCCCCCTCCTCTCTGCCCGGAGCGCTGTAGAGTCTGAGCACTAGAGGGCTCAGACTCTACTGCGCATGCGCAGAACTCTGTGAAAATGGCCGCTGAGCCATTTTCACTGTGTTCTAACAGCGCTGCGGATGCCGGCGCTGGACTTCGGAGGGGTGACTATTTTAAAAATGGGCGCAGTATGTGCAGTGGGGGCACCCATTATAGAAACGCCAGTGTGTGCATGTGCAAATTGCCGGGAAAATGGCAACAGTGGTAATTTTCTTTGTAATTTTGCAGCACTGCTGCTGCCGATGATGGACTCCCATTATAGACAGGCATGGATTTCCCACAAGGGTACCTAGGCACTTGCCTAGGGCCCCATGGGTCCCAAGGGGTCCTTGTATGGGCCTCATGAAAAAAAGCAGCCTATCCAGAACATTCCCAGAGTAGCACTGCATGACTACCATGTGACGCCATGACATCACGTGAACTCACCCTTACCTCCAGAGACCCATTGTCTGCACTGTGCATGTTAGGTACTTGTAATATACGTGTAATATAAGACAGTTCTGTCCACTTACCACTTACCATAATAAGTAAATCCTATAGTGCACTTAAAATAAAAAAGGTGGGGGGCTTGTATGCTTGCAATTGACATCTATCAATTGCAAGGTTATTTATTTGGGTAGTCAGTGTCTAACTTATGCGTTTACCCTAGCACCCCAGTAATATCACTGTTATATTAGGCAGGCACGCACTTCATTAGGTGCGAAAATGCAACCGAACGTCCTGTGCCACGCAGCCAGAGAGATAAGCCCACCATAGTCTGTGGTGATAACTCATCACCATAGTTACATGTCATGTGCCACTAAGCGGGTCACAGTCACATACATAACTGTGCATGTACCCTTGACCACCCCAACACAGGCCCAGAGTATGCAGTTTTCAATGTGGGATTGCAGTCTCCTTTACACACTCACCTATATACTAGTGATGAGCGGGTTCGGTTTCTCGGAAACCGAACCCCCCCCGAACTTCACCCATTTTACACGGGTCCGAGGCATACTCGGATTCTCCCGTATGGCTCGGTTAACCCGAGCGCGCCCGAACATCATCATCCCGCTGTCGGATTCTCGCGAGATTCGGATTCTATATAAGCAGCCGCGCGTCACCGCCATTTTCACTCGTGCATTGGAAATGTTAGGGAGAGGACGTGGCTGGCGTCCTCTCCGTTTATTCATTGTAGATGCAAATATTTGTGCTTGCTTATATCTTAATTGTGGGGACTGGGGAGCAGCTGTATTATTAATATAGGAGGAGTACAGTGCAGAGTTTTGCTGATCAGTGACCACCAGTTTTATCCGTTCTCTGCCTGAAAAAAACGCTCCTTATCTGTGCTCAGTGTGCTGCATATATCTGTGCTCACACTGCTTTATTGTGGGGACTGGGGAGCAGCTGTATTATATAGGAGGAGTACAGTGCAGAGTTTTGCTGACAGTGACCACCAGTATACGTTGTCTGCCTGAAAAACACTCCATATCTGTGCTCAGTGTGCTGCATATATCTGTGCTCACACTGCTTTATTGTGGGGACTGGGGACCAGCAGTATTATATAGGAGGAGTACAGTGCAGAGTTTTGCTGACCAGTGACCACCAGTATTATACGTTCTCTGCCTGAAAAACGCTCCATATCTGTGCTCAGTGTGCTGCATATATCTGTGCTCACACTGCTTTATTGTGGGGACTGGGGACCAGCAGTATTATATAGGAGGAGTACAGTGCAGAGTTTTGCTGACCAGTGACCACCAGTATACGTTGTCTGCCTGAAAAACACTCCATATCTGTGCTGCATTGTAGTATATAGTAGGAGTACAGTGCATAATTTTGCTGACCACCAGTATATAATATATAGGAGTACAGTACAGAAGGCCACTGCTGTACCTACCTCTGTGTCGTCAAGTATACTATCCATCCATACCTGTGGTGCATTTCAGTTTTGCACAGTTTGCTGACCACCAGTATATAATATATAGCATTACGGTACAGTAGGCCACTGGTGTACCTACCTCTGTGTCGTCAAGTATACTATCCATCCATACCTGTGGTGCATTTCAGTTTTGCACAGTTTGCTGACCACCAGTATATAATATATAGCATTACGGTACAGTAGGCCACTGCTGTACCTACCTCTGTGTCGTCAAGTATACTATCCATCCATACCTGTGGTGCATTTCAGTTTTGCACAGTTTGCTGACCACCAGCATATAATATATAGCAGTACGGTACAGTAGGCCACTGCTCTACCTACCTCTGTGTCGTCAAGTATACTATCTATCCATACCTGTGGTGCATTTCAGTTGTGCGCAGTATAAATAGTAGTAGGCCATTGCTATTGATACTGGCATATAATTCCACACATTAAAAAATGGAGAACAAAAATGTGGAGGTTAAAATAGGGAAAGATCAAGATCCACTTCCACCTCGTGCTGAAGCTGCTGCCACTAGTCATGGCCGAGATGATGAAATGCCATCAACGTCGTCTGCCAAGGCCGATGCCCAATGTCATAGTAGAGAGCATGTAAAATCCAAAAAACAAAAGTTCAGTAAAATGACCAAAAAATCAAAATTGAAAGCGTCTGATGAGAAGCTTAAACTTGCCAATATGCCATTTACGACACGGAGTGGCAAGGAACGGCTGAGGCCCTGGCCTATGTTCATGGCTAGTGGTTCAGATTCACATGAGGATGGAAGCACTCAATCTCTCGCTAGAAAAATGAAAAGACTTAAGCTGGCAAAAGCACAGCAAAGAACTGTGCGTTCTTCAAAATCACAAATCCCCAAGGAGAGTCCAATTGTGTCGGTTGCGATGCCTGACCTTCCCAACACTGGACGGGAAGAGCTTGCGCCTTCCACCATTTGCACGCCCCCTGCAAGTGCTGGAAGGAGCACCGCAGTCCAGTTCCTGATAGTCAAATTGAAGATGTCACTGTTGAAGTACACCAGGATGAGGATATGGGTGTTGCTGGCGCTGGGAAGGAAATTGACAAGGAGGATTCTGATGGTGAGGTGGTTTGTTTAAGTCAGGCACCCGGAGAGACACCTGTTGTCCGTGGGACGAATATGGCCATTGACATGCCTTGTCAAAATACAAAAAAAATCAGCTCTTCGGTGTGGAATTATTTCAACACAAATGCGGACAACAGGTGTCAAGCCGTGTGTTGCCTTTGTCAAGCTGTAATAAGTAGGGGTAAGGACGTTAACCACCTCGGAACATCCTCCCTTATACGTCACCTGCAGCGCATTCATCATATGTCAGTGACAAGTTCAAAAACTTTGGATGACAGCGGAAGCAGTCCACTGACCACTAAATCCCTTCCTCTTGTAACCAAGCTCCTGCAAACCACACTACCAACTCCCTCAGTGTCAATTTCCACCTTACACAGGAAAGTCAATAGTACTGCAGGCAATGTCACTGGCAAGTCTGACGAGTCCTCTCCTGCCTGGGATTCCTCCAATGCATCCTTGAGTGTAACGCCTACTGCTGCTGGCGCTGCTGTTGTTGCTGCTGGGAGTCGATCGTCATCCCAGAGGGGAAGTCGGAAGACCACTTGTACTACTTCCAGTAAGCAATTGACTGTCCAACAGTCCTTTGCGAGGAAGATGAAATATCACAGCAGTCATCCTGCTGCAAAGCGGATAACTCAAGTCTTGTCAGCCTGGGTGGTGAGAAACGTGTGTCCGGTATCCACCGTTAATTCACAGGCAACTAGAGACTTGATTGAGGTACTGTGTACCCGGTACAAAATACCATCTAGGTTCCATTTCTCTAGGCAAGCGATACCGAAAATGTACACAGACGTCACAAAAAGAGTCACCAGTGTCCTAAAAAATGCAGTTGTACCCAATGTCCACTTAACCATGGACATGTGGACAAGTGGAGCAGGGCAGACTCAGGACTATATGACTGTGACAGCCCACTGGGTAGATGTATTGCCTCCCGCAACAAGAACAGCAGCGGCGGCACCAGTAGCAGCATCTCGCAAACACCAACTCGTTCCTAGGCAGGCTACGCTTTGTATCACCGCTTTCCATAAGAGGCATACAGCTGACAACCTCTTACGGAAACTGAGGAACATCATCGCAGAATGGCTTACCCCAATTGGACTCTCCTGGGGATTTGTGACATCGGACAACGCCACCAATATTGTGCGTGCATTACATCTGGGCAAATTCCAGCACGTCCCATGTTTTGCACATACATTTAATTTGGTGGTGCAGAATTATTTAAAAAAACGTCAGGGGCGTGCAAGAGATGCTGTCGGTGGCCCGAAGAATTGCGGGCCACTTTCGGCATTAAGCCACCGCGTGCCGAAGACTGGAGCACCACCAAACATTCCTAAACCTGCCCTGCCATTATCTGAAGCAAGAGGTGGTAACGAGGTGGAATTCAACCCTCTATATGCTTCAGAGGATGGAGAAACAGCAAAAGGCCATTCAAGCCTATACATCTGCCCACGATATAGGCAAAGGAGGGGGAATGCACCTGACTCAAGCGCAGTGGAGAATGATTTCAACGTTGTGCAAGGTTCTGCAACCCTTTGAACTTGCCACACGTGAAGTCAGTTCAGACACTGCCAGCCTGAGTCAGGTCATTCCCCTCATCAGGCTTTTGCAGAAGAAGCTGGAGACATTGAAGGAGGAGCTAAAACAGAGCGATTCCGCTAGGCATGTGGGACTTGTGGATGGAGCCCTTAATTCGCTTAACCAGGATTCACGGGTGGTCAATCTGTTGAAATCAGAGCACTACATTTTGGCCACCGTGCTCGATCCTAGATTTAAAACCTACGTTGTATCTCTCTTTCCGGCAGACACAAGTCTGCAGAGGTTCAAAAACCTGCTGGTGAGAAAATTGTCAAGTCAAGCGGAACGTGACCCGTCAACATCTCCTACTTCACATTCTCCCGCAACTGGGGGTGCGAGGAAAAGGCTAAGAATTCCGAGCCCACCCGCTGGCGGTGATGCAGGGCAGTCTGGAGCGAGTGCTGACATCTGGTCCGGACTGAAGGACCTGCCAACGATTACTGACATGTCGTCTACTGTCACTGCATATGATTCTCTCACCATTGAAAGAATGGTGGAGGATTATATGAGTGACCGCATCCAAGTAGGCACGTCAGACAGTCCGTACGTATACTGGCAGCAAAAAGAGGCAATTTGGAGGCCCTTGCACAAACTGGCTTTATTCTACCTAAGTTGCCCTCCCTCCAGTGTGTACTCCGAAAGAGTGTTTAGTGCAGCCGCTCACCTTGTCAGCAATCGGCGTACGAGGTTACTTCCAGAAAATGTGGAGAAGATGATGTTCATCAAAATGAATTATAATCAATTCCTCCGTGGAGACATTCACCAGCAGCAATTGCCTCCAGAAAGTACACAGGGAGCTGAGATGGTGGATTCCAGTGGGGACGAATTAATAATCTGTGAGGAGGGGGATGTACACAGTGAAAGGGGTGAGGAATCGGAGGATGATGATGAGGTGGACATCTTGCCTCTGTAGAGCCAGTTTGTGCAAGGAGAGATTGATTGCTTCTTTTTTGGTGGGGGCCCAAACCAACCAGTCATTTCAGTCACAGTCGTGTGGCAGACCCTGTCGCTGAAATGATGGGTTCGTTAAAGTGTACATGTCCTGTTTATACAACATAAGGGTGGGTGGGAGGGCCCAAGGACAATTCCATCTTGCACCTTTTTTTTCTTTCATTTTTCTTTGCATCATGTGCTGTTTGGGGACAAATTTTTAGAAGTGCCATCCTGCCTGACACTGCAGTGCCACTCCTAGATGGGCCAGGTGTTTGTGTCGGCCACTTGTGTCGCTTAGCTTAGTCACACAGCGACCTTGGTGCGCCTCTTTTTTTATTTGCATCATGTGCTGTTTGGGGACTATTTTTTTGAAGTGCCATCCTGCCTGACACTGCAGTGCCACTCCTAGATGGGCCAGGTGTTTGTGTCGGCCACTTGTGTCGCTTAGCTTAGTCACACAGCGACCTTGGTGCGCCTCTTTTTTTCTTTGCATCATGTGCTGTTTGGGGACTATTTTTTTGAAGTGCCATCCTGTCTGACACTGCAGTGCCACTCCTAGATGGGCCAGGTGTTTGTGTCGGCCACTTGTGTCGCTTAGCTTAGTCACACAGCGACCTTGGTGCGCCTCTTTTTTTATTTGCATCATGTGCTGTTTGGGGACTATTTTTTTGAAGTGCCATCCTGCCTGACACTGCAGTGCCTTTCCTAGATGGGCCAGGTGTTTGTGTCGGCCACTTGTGTCGCTTAGCTTAGTCACACAGCGACCTTGGTGCGCCTCTTTTTTTCTTTGCATCATGTGCTGTTTGGAGACAATTTTTTTGAATTACCATCCTGCCTGACACTGCAGTGCCACTCCTAGATGGGCCAGGTGTTTGTGTCGGCCACTTG